>NW_026707867.1:0-19288 GCF_902713425.1 Acipenser ruthenus
TAATAAATACCAGTGCCTTCAACAGTTTTTAAAAATGCACAGCAAACTGACAAACCCTATATTTTTTTTTAATAAAGCTGTTAACGTATATTTTTACTTTAACTCTAATGTGCTTAACGTAATAATATGACATTACAATAGTTATTCTTTGATAGATTGAGTCATAGAATGATACAAGTCCTGTATCGATTTAATTTCTGAACGAGTATAGTATTCAGAGTATGCTTTGTAAAGGACACTGGTGCCTCTGAAAGATAGCAGCTTGTTATATTAAACACATATAAAAGGGTTTTCAGTGTTGTTCTGGAGTGTGATTCACAAGAATCCAAAATAGTACAAGACCAATCAATGGTTGACATTCACACATTTGAAATTCAGAGACTCGTTAGTAATACTGATACCCTTTGATTAAGACTGGCATTTCCTTTTGTTAGTGTTAGCTTTTTTAGCAATTGTGTCCTGTGAATGTCATAGGCTGTATTTTACCTGGTTTTACTACCACATGTTTTCTTAATCACTTTACAACTACTTTACATGGATTGCATTGGGGCAGCAGATTGCTCCAGTAAAAACCCAACTGTATAAATGGGTAATTGTATGTAAAAATAATGTGATATCTTGTAACAATTGTAAGTCGCCCTGGATAAGGGTGTCTGCTAAGAAATAAATAATAATAATAATTAGGCATCTGCTCAAAATATAAAAGGTATAGTTTCAATTTTTTAAAAGGATCATTGAAATGCAATGTTTTGTTAACATTGGCCTGACAGTTTGAATTTAGTGCCTGTTCAGATTATTATTATTATTATTATTATTATTATTATTATTATTACTGCAGTTGTTGTTAATTAGACCCAATGTCAATGTTCACTAATTGAACGCTTTCTTATTGTCTATTTTTTTTTTTTTTATTCGGTCGGCTACATTTCTTACTTTATTGTATTTTAAAACACATAAATCACAAATAAGTGTTTTTATTTTACTGAATTGTTGCTCTGTGTAGGCTATTTAAACAAAAGTTTCTGAATGTAAAACAATGCAGAGACCTTGGGTAATTCCTGAAGCCCCAAGCTACCCAGGTGCATTGAGCTCATGTTTTGAAAAGGGAAGTTTTCTTTGATGTTGTCGATCTTTGTTAAATCGAGCTATAAGAATGTTCTAGCTAATTGGAATCTATTATTAATTATAAAACCCTTTAGGAAACCCCCCAAATGTCTATTCCCAAAAAATACAAAAAGAAAAAACCCTCAACAGTTTATTTTGGGTCGAGACTGGCCACATTTTGAAATAGCGCTAAATAAAATCCAGTAAGATCATGGGAGCAGCATGGGAAGCTATTGGAAAAATGTTCCCGCTGCACGCTGGTGTGGTTTCACTCTCGGTGCAGTGAGGGTAGTGCTCAAGGTGTGTGCTGGCTCTGTGGCTGCAGCTCCTGGCTCTCAATCCTCCTCTGTAAAACTTAACAAAAAAAATAACAAACACAAAGCGCTCCAGATCAGGTTTTCATATCCAGCGTAAGGGGCCATACTCGCGTATCTGCATCCTCATTGTACTACCAGAACTCCTTCCCCGCGATCAGCCTGGCACCCTAGCTTATCCAATCGCTGCCTGCCCTGCAGCTGATCGCAATAGAGTCATTCCATGTATGCACAGGTACGTGCTTCCTCCAAGATGTCTGACTTCCAGTTTTCACCAACCGTCGAATCCGCCAGTCGAGGGGAAGCATACCACCAACCTTACACAAAACATTTTCTGGTCGGGAGGGAGATTTGCAGCTCAAATACCTTCGCTCTCTGTCACACAGCCCTGCTCACATGACAGACAGTAGACGGATAACTGCTTACATGACAGACAGTAGATGCTATAAAAGGCTAATTGAATTACAACAGACACCTTAGATTATAAGAAGCCATTCATGTCAGGGCTCACAGGTTCAATAAATTGCCGGCACAGTCCTGACTGAAAAATACAAATAATAAAATAGAATACTGTACTGTATAAGCAAAATACAATTGTTTTCTATGTAGCAGTCAGTTTGACCGGTCTGATAGTTCTAGGTATGAGGGTTATATCCCTTATTTTTGCAACCCTGTGTCTCCTACTTTGTTAGGAAAATTAATACATATACAGTGCCTATAGAAAGTCTACACCCCCTTTCAAAATATTCACCTTTTGTTGCCTTATGGCCTGAAATTAAAAATGCATTAAAATTGTTTTTTTTATTTCATTTATCTACACATCCTACCCCACAACTTCCAAGAGAAAAAAATATTCTAGAAATTTGTACAAAATTAATTAAAAATAAAAACTGAAATAGCTTGGTTGGATAAGTGTCCACCCCCTTGTAATAGCAATCAGCTCAGGTGTAATCAATCACCCCTCAAAATCACACACCAAGTTAAATGGCCTCCACCTATGTTAAATGTAGTGATTCACATGATTTTCTGGATAAATTCAGCAGTTTCCTGTAGGTTTCCCTCTGCTGGATAGTGCATTTCAAAGCAAAGACTCAAACATGAGCACCAAGGCGCCTTCAAAAGAACTCCTTGACTAAGTTGTTGAAAGGCACAGATCAAAGGATGGGTATAAAAAAATATCAAAGGCCTTGAATGTCCCTTGGAGCACGGTCAAGACGATTATTAAGAAGTGGAAGGTGTAATGGCACCACCAAGACCCTGCCTACATCAGGTCGTCCCTCCAAAACTGGATGGACCGAGCAAGAAGGAGACTGATCAGAGAGGCTACCAAGAGGCCAATTGCAACTTTGCAAGAACTACAGGCTTTTATGGCCAAGACTGGTCAAAGTGTGCATGTGACAACAATATCCCAAGCACTCCACAAATCTGGCCTGTATGGTAGGGTGGCAAGAAGGAAGCCATTACTCAAGAAAGCCCACCTTGAATTCCGTTTGAAGTCTGCAAAAAACACTCAGGAGATTCTGTAGCCATGTGGCAAAAAGTTTTGTGCTCTGACGAAACTAAAATGGAACTTTTTGGCCTAAATGCACAGCGTTATGTTTGGCGCAAACCCAACACAGCGCATCACCCAAAGAACACCATCCCTACTGTGAAGCATGGTGGTGGCAGCATCATGTTATGGGGATGTTTCTCATCAGCAGGGACTGGGGCACTTGTCAGGATAGAAGGGAAAATGAATGGAGCAAAGTACAGAGAAGTCCTTGAGGAAAACCTGCTGCCCTCTGCAAGAAAGCTGAAACTGGGACAGTTCACCTTTCAGCATGACAACAGCCCAAAACACACAGCCAAAGCTACACTGGAGTGGCTAAGGAACAAAAAGGTAAATGTCCTTGAGTGGTCCAGTCAGAGCCCCAACCTAAACCCAATCGAAAATTTGTGTCATGACTTGAAGACTGCTATCCATCAATGCTCCCCAAGGAACTTGACAGAGCTTGAACAGTTTTGTAAAGAAGAATGGTCAAATATTGCCAAATCTAGGTGTGTAAAGTTGGTAGAGACCTATCCCAACAGACTCACAGGTGTAATTGCTGCCAAAGGTGCTTCCACCAAGTATTAACTCAGGGGGGTGGAGACCTATCCAATTATGATCTTTCAGTTTTGTATTTTTAATATATAATTTTTTTCTCAATAAAAACTTCTTTCCCCTTAACAGTGTGGAGTATGGTGTGTAGATAAGTGGAAACAAATCCTCATTTAAATGCATGAAACTCTGAGGCACTGACACAACAAAATGTGAAAAAAGTTCAAGGGGGTGTAGACTTTCTACAGGCACTGTATTTAGGAAAAGTCATAAACGCACAGCCCAGTATCTGCCAGACAGGTGGAGTAAATTACATTTAAAAACCGCAAATGGTCAAATTGACCGCCTTCGTAGTTAGTGTTAAGCTGATTACCAGCAAAATCCATAGAAGCACATGATCAAGAACGTGCTCCTTGAGAGCATTAAAATATTTGTATTCAGCAACTATTGAAAACATTTCTTAAAACACAAACATCGAGTTAGAAATGAAATGAGATTCTGACCCCTAGCCTGGTTCTTTGTGCAGTGGCTAAAGGTCCTTTCACACCAAGTGCCCTGCATCAAAGTGTCCGCGTCCAGCATAACATTAATCCAGGGCCGGCATCAGCACCTGGGCAACCCGGGCAAGCACCCAGGGCCCAACGCCAGAGGGGGGCCCACACATATATAGAAATAAAATTGCAAATATGAGTAAATGTACTATTTCTGTGCCAGCTCAAGCAGCCTTTAGGGCTAGAAATGTTTAGTTTTCTCTAAACTAAACTAAACTGTATGCGTGCAGTGCAGTGAAACTTTTCAGATCTCCCCTTTTTTCTTTTCTCTTTTCCTGCTTGCGCCCTGTTCCCTTAGTCCCGCCTCTTCTCACACCCTATTGGCTTCCGTCCTCTCCAGTTCTTCGTAAAGCTGAAAGCTATTGACTGATCTCGACATACAATTATACAAATGTGCAAATTAAAGAAATTCTATAATAATTGGAACATTTCCGTCATACTTTCCAACAAACAATACTTATTTGACAAGCGTTTTGTCGTGTCTCATTATCATAATGTCTATTATTATTATCATAATGCCTAAACGCCTATTATAAGTGTACGATTTTAAACCATCAAAAATGAAACCTGCAGAACCTCTGGAACCTCCAAAAAAAAGACACAAATCTGGATGTCAAAAACGGAAGGAAAAGACTACTTGTTAATGTGACTGATAACTGTAGATTCAGCCCGGCTGAATTCACTACTGTAATACACCGTCAAATTTTCTATGTAAATTAAAAAATATATTATTTCTGTAATAACATGTGTGTTCTGTTTTCACAAAGGCGCCTTTGTGCATTCACATATGTGACTGAAAAGCGGGCCTAAAATGTGGCAAATTGCTTGTTTTTCTTTATCAAACGATAGCCTGCACTCAGAATGAAGATATATATATATACAGACGTGCTCAAATTTGTTGGTACCCTTACAGCTCATTGAAATAATGCTTCATTCCTCCTGAAAAGTGATGAAATTAAAAGCTATTTTATCATGTATACTTGCATGCCTTTGGTATGTCATAGAATAAAGCAAAGAAGCTGTGAAAAGAGATGAATTATTGCTTATTCTACAAAGATATTCTAAAATGGCCTGGACACATTTGTTGGTACCCCTTAGAAAAGATAATAAATAATTGGATTATAGTGATATTTCAAACTAATTAGTTTCTTTAATTAGTATCACACATGTCTCCAATCTTGCAATCAGTCATTCAGCCTATTTAAATGGAGAAAAGTAGTCACTGTGCTGTTTGGTATCATTGTGTGCACCACACTGAACATGGACCAGAGAAAGCAAAGGAGAGAGTTGTCTGAGGAGATCAGAAAGAAAATAATAGACAAGCATGGTAAAGGTAAAGGCTACAAGACCATCTCCAAGCAGCTTGATGTTCCTGTGACAACAGTTGCAAATACTATTAAGAAGTTTAAGGTCCATAGAACTGTAGCCAAACTCCCTGGGTGCGGCCGCAAAAGGAAAATCGACCCCAGATTGAACAGAAGGATAGTGTGAATGGTAGAAAAAGAACCAAGGATAACTGCCAAAGAGATACAAGCTGAACTCCAAGGTGAAGGTACGTCAGTTTCTGATCGCACCATCCGTCGCTTTTTGAGCGAAAGTGGGCTCCATGGAAGAAGACCCAGGAGGACTCCACTTTTGACAGAAAAACATAAAAAAGCCAGACTGGAATTTGCTAAAATGCATATTGACAAGCCACAATCCTTCTGGGAGAATGTTCTTTGGACAGATGAGTCAAAACTGGAGCTTTTTGGCAAGTCACATCAGCTCTATGTTCACAGACGAAAAAATGAAGCTTTCAAAGAAAAGAACACCATACCTACAGTGAAACATGGAGGAGGCTCGGTTATGTTTTGGGGCTGCTTTGCTGCGCCTGGCACAGGGTGCCTTGAATCTGTGCAGGGCACAATGAAATCTCAAGACTATCAAGGCATTCTGGAGCGAAACGTACTGCCCAGTGTCAGAAAGCTCTGTCTCAGTCGCAGGTCATGGGTCCTCCAACAGGATAATGACCCAAAACACACAGCTAAAAGCACCCAAGAATGGATAAGAACAAAACATTGGACTATTCTGAAGTGGCCTTCTATGAGTCCTGATCTGAATCCTATCGAACATCTATGGAAAGAGCTGAAACTTGCAGTCTGGAGAAGGCACCCATCAAACCTGAGACAGCTGGAGCAGTTTGCTCAGGAAGAGTGGGCCAAACTACCTGTTAACAGGTGCAGAAGTCTCATTGAGAGCTACAGAAAACGTTTGATTGCAGTGATTGCCTCTAAAGGTTGTGCAACAAAATATTAGGTTAGGGGTCCCATCATTTTTGTCCATGCCATTTTCATTTGTTTTATTATTTACAATATTATGTTGAATAAAAAATCAAAAGCAAAGTCTGATTTCTATTAAATATGGAATAAACAATGGTGGATGCAAATTACTTTTGTCAGTTTCAAGTTATTTCAGAGAAAATTGTGCATTCTTCGTTTTTTGTGGAGGGGTACCAACAAATTTGAGCACGTCTGTATATATATATATATATATATATATATATATATATATATATATATATATATATATATATATGCAACCCGCATTTTTTATTTTCAAAAATAAATTACAGCAAGCACTGTATGGCTATGGAGATCACACCCAGGTTTTTACTGTTTGTTTACATGCATAGTACAGTAACATACCATCTGTTGACCTTAATTTCATCAGCCAATCAGAAGGTAGGGAGTGTTTAAACAATTTTATACTTATTAACTGTTGTGAGTGTATTTCTTTGTTTCAAATAGGAAGGCACGTGACTCTTTCAACAGTGAAAATGGCAGCCTGCTCTGCAGCAGACCTGGGGTCAATTATGAGTATAATTACAATTACAGCAGCATATTTTGTTAAATTACAATTACGCTGCAGTAATTACAATTATAATTACAATTATATTAAAAACAACTAAAAACATTAACATGTTTACCAAGCAATAATCACATACAATAATCAGGTACAAATACAGAAACATACTGTTTAACTTTTATTTTTGTCATTCAGCAAAAGTATGCTGATATGCAGTGAATCACACATTTATCAAATTATGAAATAAGTATGACAAATAAATGTGTAATTGAACTGTAATTGATTAAGTATATGGTATAATTACAATTACACAGGTGTGCTAAGGTTCAACTACAATTAAAATTACATTGTAATGGAAATTCATTATGAATTAGACAATTACAAGAGTAATTGACCCCTGGTCAGCTCTGCCGTGTGGCTAAAAGCACTTAAAACAGCAGACCAATCTTTTGTTTTTTCTGCAAAAGACATTTCATTGTATCAATTAGTTATCATGAGATATTAATTCTGTAACTTAGTGCTGAAAGATACAAAATGCAAGATTTACCTGTAAATGGGTTTCTTCCAGATGTAACAAACTTCACACATTAACTCCAATTCCCATGATCCAACAGAAGTGATCCTGCATTCTATCAGATGAAACCAAACCCAAGGGTGTAAATGTATGAAAGGAAGACCATGCAGCCGCATTGCATATATCAGTAATGGGCACCCCAAGAGGCCGAGAATCCCCTGAGTGATTGCTTTCACCTTCCCAGGTAGTGGCCTGCTTTCCAGTTCGAAGCAGGTCTTTATGCACTTGGTGATCCATTGTGAAAGGATCTATTTTGAGACTGGTCTTCAATGGTTTGCAGAGGAAAAGGAGACAAACAGTTGCTCCCTGGGTCTGGTTTTCCAGATCCTGCTAATATAGTAGCTAACAGCCCTCATGATGTCCAATTTGTGTAGTCTCCTATCCTCCTTGGAGGTGGGCATTGCTAAGTGGAATGTGAATACCCCTTTTGACAGAAAGTTCTGCATAGGATTTTGTGCTTGAAAGGTAACTTCCAGGGCAAGTCAATGTCTTGAACTTATCCTCCCAGCAGATGCATTACTTGTTAGGAATACTGTTTTTAACATCAGGTATTTTAGAGGGATTGTGGGGAAAAATCGTACTTATAACTGAATGTACTTGGTAATATAATATTTCAAATTTTATACTATGGGAATGAGATGCTGTGATGTTTGTCTCTCCCTTCCTTTCCCCCAAAACAGCCTACATCTACTTCAAAGGACTAGATATTGCTAACAAGGTCGTAAAGATGTAAATTGGGGAACAGTTTAGATTACCTGCTATGGTGACCTGCCATTCTTGTGTACACAAACAAAGCTGATTCTTATCTTTTAATTAAGAGCATCTGTCTGAAAGCCAATATACAACTTTCTGCCTGTAAAGGGTTAGGAAGTGCGACACCTGCTGGATACGAAGTGTAATGACTCTCTCCCATGAAATGACTAAACTGGATTGCAAACGTAGTTTGACTAACGAGTAACAATTTAACTTCCGGATGCAAGTTTAAGAGTTGTTTTAAGTATGTTTTCCCAATAAAATTGAAATATTTATTGTGTTTTAATGAAGTTAAAGTGAAAATAATTCTTAAAATAATTTTCCTGGGGCTCCCGAGTGGCGCATCCAGTAAAAGCACTCGCTAGAGTGCAGGATGCGCTCTATAGCCTGGACGTCGCCGGTTCGAGTCCAGGCTATTCCACAGCCGACCGTGGACGGGAGCTCCCAGGGGGCGGCGCTCAATTGGCCGAGCGTCGTCCGGGGGGAGGTAGGGTTAGGTCGGCCAGGGTGTCCACGGCTCACCGCGCACCAGCGACCCCTGTAGTCTGGCCGGGTGCCTGCGGGCTTGCCTGTAAGCTGCCCAGAGCTGCGTTGTCCTCCTACGCTGTAGCTCTGAGGTGGCTGCACGGTGAGTCTGCAAAGTGTAAAGAAGCGGGCGGCTGACGGCACACGCTTCGGAGGACAGCGTGTGTTCATGTTCGGCCCTCCCGAGTCAGCGCAGGGGTGGTAGCGGTGAGCTGAGCCTAAAAATAATTGGGCATTTCAAATTGGGGAGAAAATAAGAAAAACTAATTGGCAATGACTAAATTTAAAAATAAATAAATAATAAATAATTTTCCTTTAATAATTGTACAATGTGTTTAACATGCTTGTAACAGTAATTTAATTAGGGTAATGAAACTTTTGATCCTTCTATGATCAATATAACTAAAGTTATATCAAAATTAAGTTTTATTCTATAAATTTTGTTTTGTTTACTGTTATCTATCTATCGAGGAGGATAAGTAAAGCTGCTTATGTTAATGATGCACATTGCTTGTGTAAAAGGAAATGTCATTCAAACTCTGGAAGCCGATGAAAGGACTGATTTCGTTCGGGCATAAACATCCTGTTTTAGCTGGAAATGATTGGATCACCAAATTAAATGACTCTTTGGGCGCTATATTTAAAGTGAAACAAGGATTAACTCATTCTCTTGAACTCTTTCTCTTCTCCTTAGACTCTTGGACTCTCTCCTTGATCCTGAAAAACATCGCCATGATGTGACCTCAGAGTCGACAGTATGACGCTCCATTCAGCGTCATACTGCCAACATCCTTCCAAGATGTTGACTCCACATCCAACTGCAACTCTTGTGTTTCGAAGAAGACAACCACATTCCGACTTTGTTTTGCAACAACGACCACAAATCCAGAATAAGTATTACGTTTCAAAGACTTTAAGATTCAAGTAAAGTACTATGTTTGGATTAGAAATATCTACACGTAAATTAGAAGTAAAAATGTTTAACCCATTTATTCTGCACCTGTGAGGCTTGTCAGGCCCAATTTATTTTATATAATAAATAACTTTACACAACAAGCGCTGTTTAAATTGAATAAAGTAATTTTATTCACAGTAAAACAGGTTTAAAGGCACTGCATATCAACATATCTCCAGCGCAGCCCCACACCTTGTTTGCTGTATTTATCACCTACTGTAGCAGGAGTGATTTAAATAATTAAAGAAAATATATTTGTATTTAGGCACGGGATTGCACAATCACTTCACGTGCAGATAAAATGTGTATTACTATTTGGGCATGGGTGTGTCATAAAGTAGTTCACGTGCAGACTGTGCGGAGATTCAGTTGAATGATTGATTAGCAATCGAGTCTTGGTACAGCTGCATAAAACAGTCAGTGTTTCACGCACAGGGGGGTTGGTGTGTTCGCAGTGGAGAACGGGAGAGAGAGAGAAGGAGAAAGAATCATGAACAATTGCTACGCATGCTGAAACAAGTATCGTGCTTGAGGTTTGTCCACTGTTTTGTCTATTTATTTTGGCCAACGTGCCATTTGTTTTGTGCTAGTGTTTTGTTTAAACTTTTTATTTGTTCATTTATTAAACATGTGCATCAGCGCTTCATTTACCCCAGTGCTGTCTGTGTGTTTCTTCCGGGGCTGACGTCCCCACACAAGCCATCGTGTCACATATGGTGTCAGAAAGTGGGAAACAGAGCTTCCACAGACACAGGCTAGGAGAAGGGTTCAACTGTGGGTTCACAGTTTTGAAAGAGGATTTTTTTTGTTGTTGTTTTTTTTTGAGGAATGGAGAAGGTGGATGAGGATACGGAATGGTGGCATGCTCATCAGAGGGAGTTGAAGGTAGGAGGAGCTCCATGGTGCCTCGCCTGTCTGGAGTATGGGCACCTCCTGGACATGAGCCCCTAGGAAGACCCCCTCTTTATGCAGGCCTTCCATTGAGGTGAGGTGGATACGATGTAGGAGTGGATCCATCTGAAGGCCATACCATTGCCGCAGACGGACCAGGACACCTGCCTAATCTGCCTCAAAGGGGAGGAGTGGTGCTTCACATGCACGGAGCCCGGCCACTCCACTGTGTGCGGCCTTGTGCATGGCCCTTTTCAGCCACCTGCTCCAAAGAGGAAGAAGGGAAGGAGTGTCAGTTCCTGGAAAAAAGCGAAGAAGCCAGTGCCAGCTCCAGCACCTATGAGGGAGGGGCCTGAGCACCAGGAGCACGAGGGTCCAAGGTCCTCGAAGGCAACGTGGGACTAGCTGAGAGACCCTGAGGGGTGGTGCCGAGGGACGTTTCCGAAGGCGATTGACCTGCTGTGGGCCCGGGATGGGGAGCAATAGGACCAGGGTTTTTTTGTTGCTGTATTTGACTCTCTTCGTATAAAAATTCACAAATAATAATATTTTATACAGTATCATCTTGGAATTAGTGTCCTTTTTTATTCAGAACACTGGGGAACATTATAAGTACTTCAGAAACCATAAAAATGTTTTGCTTTTTTTTTTTGAATACACAATTTTTTTTTTTTAAACGTTAAGTTTTTTTAAATTATTGTGTATTCTGCATAGAAATACATGTATAACAATATTGATGTTTGGGCAAATTACATTGTTTCACCTGATTGCAATGCCATAACAAATGTTTATTCTCAGGGTCTTAGAAGCAATAATGGACAATAAAATAATAGTTCTTCCTTCCATTATTATTAGTAATAAGGAAAAAAAACCGTACCTCATTAATGTAGTTCTTGATAGGTATAAATATTGTAAAAACACATACCTGTATATCAAAACACATGAAACAGAATAAATGTTCTAATAGAATTATAAGTCAAATACATCGGATTTACAGTGTTTTTCCGTTTCTTTCTTATCTTTAAACAAGTTCCTGTCATGTTTTGTTTCTGCCTGCTGCTGTAACCTGTATCCGCCCTTTAAAAATGAAATGCCCGTCTCAGAGACGTCACACGAAAAAATGATATGCGTTAATAAGCTGTACTGCAAAGTATGGTAGCATAGTACGCGAATGAAGTGTGTGTTTTTTTTATTGTGTTTAACCGGTCACGGACCAGAATGACACTTCAGTATGATCGTGTTTACATGACCACGGTCCTTAAAGGGTTAAACCATTTTTTCTTCTCAGAAATGGCCTGCATCTTAAATTTGAGTATAGTGGTGAGTGTATTACTAGAATGGTCAACAAAAGACGTGACTGCCCGAGTACACAAACAGGAACATGACGAACACAAGCGTTACTGCCCGATCGCTAATTATCCATGACATACAGGCACAGACCTGCCAACTCTACCTTATTTGCCGGGACTCTCGTTTTATCTCACGGGACAGATTTTCTCCTGTATTTTGCTAAAATTACTGTTAAACCCCTTCAGGTCACCTTTAATTTCTGTAAAAGTACATTTCTCACTAACATTTCAGGTACTAAAATCATGGATACTGTGTCATGTACGGTCTGTGGTTACTGCAGTCCCTGTCAGTACCTGACAGGGTTTAGAACCCAAGGGAGCCCATGCATGTTAATTTACAAATATACAATATGCTTTACCAATATGCCTAATAGACAAGTTTGGAGTATTCCTTTGTATAAACGGCTGTTATATGCATAAGTGAGGTTGTATCTTTGTAAATGCATCTTTATATGATGTTTTATTTTTTCCTCAAATTGAGGGTGGGAAATATGGGCTTCATCTTAAAGTCGAAGGGATATGGTACATCTTTTTAGAATTTACAGCATGATTAGTGAAAGTAAGAGACTTAGAGAGAACATTGATTGGGTGGAGAATGCTGAGACTATCACTATGTCGTGGCTCAAAACCTACAATTTATTGTATTTACCTTGTATGTAAAAATATAAAGACAAAAATCATAAAAATTGAACTAAAATTTAAGTGATACAATTCATTATATTCTAATTTTATGTTAAAAGCTTAAATTTTAGTGTGCTTGTGGTTTATTCTGATCATAGTCATAACATTTATAGCTTAAGGTGTCAATGGCAGATTAATTTCCTCTAACTCATTCTGTGGTTCTGTTTTGATTGTAACAGGTTGTAACTTGAATGTAATGCGGAGTAATACTTTGTGGCTTGGAGTGTTTAGTGGAGTTTGTGAAGGGTGTATTCCAGTCATTATTGCTGGAAACGGAAGAGCCTTAACATTTTCTGTTACCATCTAAAATCAGAGAACATTTAAGTGGGTGTTACCCCATATATTTGTACTTGTGTAAAACAAGTATAGTAAACAATAATGAAACAAAGTAATGTATTTTATATAAATCAGAGGCTAACAGAATTGATTTTGTCCTGTGTAATAATAAAATAGGATTGTTTCATCTCAAGTGTGACAAAAAGCAACACAGATTTTTGTTGAATAAATTGAGATGTCTGCTCCTGAAATAAGGGGATTAAACCCAACTCAGCCACATCATAAAATGTTAAAACGTAACTGAACCATTTAAGATATAATTGTTTAAATACTCTTGAAGAGAGATTCAGCATTTAAGTGAATAGCAGTTTTGTGCATGTTTGACATCCACAGAATTGTCCCATGTTGTCAACCCAATTTTTCTATAATGGGAAAGCCAGTAACAGAACTAATCTCTTTTAAATGATGTAAGCAATACACACAAGAAGGCACAGGTTGTACTGATACAGCCTTGTGACTTCAACCATCTGAGAAGTGGGTTGTATCAGTACAATTTTAAGTTTTATTGAATGTATCCTTAGGCCAATGGAAGTCACTATACTTTGGCTGTAGAGGGCTACTAATTGTCTAGAAAACCTGACTGCTGAATGAATTGTGAAATGTACTTTGTAGATATATGCACATGTATTTATTTAATATACTGCAGCTTGAATATATTGCTTTTTTGAACAGGAAAACTACAAGAATGTAAAAATAAAACTATCTAATTGTAAATTTGAGGTTTGAAATGACTGTTCCCCTACAATAATCAAGCTCTGCACCTTTACAATTTAAATGCCAAGCCTTCGTTTATTCTCACCAGCAGTGCTTCAGACTCTCAGGCTTGCTGGGAGTCAGTCATAGTAAACACAAACAAAACTTTATAGTGCATTTTAATACAGCGATATCTGCAATTACGGTACTGATTATTACCTGAATACTTGAACTGAATATCTAAGCAGCCTGTAGCTCTTAACCACCAGTTTTAATGATGGTGAATTTCACTTTAAAAACCTGCTGACCCAGACACGCTTTGATCTTAATGCACAGAATGAAATGAGGTCTGAGCCATTGGTTGTACTGTTTTAACCGTATGGTTTTGGAATGTCAGCAGCCAATAAGAATACAGGAAATGCCCAAGTCATTTTATAAAGTAGGATATATGATATGGCCAAATCTCTTGAGTCACATTACTGAGCCATTTTATCTTTGCAAAATGTAAAAGATTTTTTTTTTTTTTTATTTGTGACCGTTTGGACAAGAGAATGGCAGCAGTAGTAATAGTGTGGCACTACAACATTACAGCATATCCATTTTTAGGGGGAGCATTCTTTAATAATCTAGAACAGAGGTCCCAGAACATTCTTGGCATGCATCCTGCCATGACATAAGGCACCCGACTGGGGCACTGGACAACAATATTACATTTGGTAGAGCTGACATCGACATTAGGTGTTACTTACAAATAATCATATGCAGCTAAAATTGCTTTGTCAGGTTTCAGGGTCGATTGGGAGAGAATATGGTTTCCCCAGAGCCCAGTTTGGTAACCATTAATATTTTAGTGATTAAATATGCACGGTGTGCTGCAAACACTGTTAATGAATATGCAGTGTCTGTTACAAACTTGGCTAAAACTATAAAGCAGTGAAACGGTTAAATGTTATGCCCTCAGTGGAAGGCAGATGGAGCCAAAGGAGAAGGTGGTTAAATTAAGTTTATTCTAAAAAAAACATTTTTTACTTGTCAATGTTGCTTTTAGATTAAATGGCAACGTCAGTGAATTGAAACGAGTTAGTTACAACAGCAATCACTTTTTGTTGTTCAAAGTTGAAAAATAGATTGCAGGTTATACCATGAGCCTAACACAGCTTTTGGACAGCAGCAGCAAACCAGGTACTAACTTATGTGATTCAACAAGAGACAGTTGAGATTACAGTGGAAAATGACGGATTGATTTGAATCACAGCTCATGCTCTGACACTACAGCCGTCTTCTGCTGTCCTTTAGAAGACCACTAGAGCTAGAAGCAGATTTTCTGATGGCACTCAATAATTTTCTAATATGTCAAAGTGTGTGCCTGTATCATTGATATGGCCAGTTAAAATCAGTGTGACAGGAAACGATTCATTTTCGACATTACAAGTTACACAATAGGAAGTGACATTAGTGATGGGCACCAATATCGATGTTTTGATATTGACAATAATTTCCATACCATGATATGGTGGGATTACATTCTTTTTTTACCTACACTCAGAGACATGCTTTTTATTGCTTATACTGCTAAAAATACAAATGCAGTATAATCAAGTTTATTTTATGTTAAGATACAACAAACCCTTTACATACGAACCATTGTCAGTCTTGTAGGTAAACACCACACACTAAAGTATTATTGAACCATTTTGTTCCATTGATTGGCATTTAGGTATGAAATGCTAGTTGCATGCTGCATGAAGCACAATTGGCCATCCATTTTGCATTATTTTGAGATATGCGTATGCGTCAGCGGTTCATTGCATTTTGTCCATGTGATTACTTACACTATTATTAATATATTTTAAAAATGTGAACTTTCGGTATTATAAATGAGATGTACTTTTAAGACATGAAAACACATCTCATAATAATGCAAAATTTGGCATGACACCGTACTTAATACTTTTAGGCTACATACACACACACGCTAAATGAGGTTGTGAGTTCACCTTTTGCTCTTAATACGGGTTGTATACACACACAGTTCGGTTACAAAGAGCAGCAACAACCGCACTAGTTAATCCTTTTCAGATCAAGTATCGAGTGCGGATATGAATTCAGTTCGCTTAGCTAATGCGCACTAACTCTGTGTGTGTATTACAACCGCACTAACAACAACTGCAGTTGGTGCTCAGTGGATTTCTGCTCAACTAATGATGTCATTGTTTATGAGACATTTTCGCGTGATAAACATAGCTTTATATATATATATATATATATATATATACACAGTGCCGTGAAAAAGTATTTGTCCCGTCTGATTTTCTGCATTTTTGCATATCTTTGACACTGAATGTTTGGTTTTCGCCAGACATAAAAGGGCCCATTACGGCCAAAAAGTTCCACTTTTGACTCATCTGTCCATAGAACATTGTTCCAGAACTCTTGAGGATCATCCAGGTGCTTTTTGGCAAACTTGAGACAAGCATTCATGTTCTTCTTAGTGAGCAATGGTTTCCGCCTTGCTACTCTGCCATGAATCCCATTTTTGCCCAGTGTCTTTCTGATGGTGGAGTCATGAACACTGACCTTAGCCGAGGCGAGAGAGGCCTGCAGATCCCTGGATGTTGTTCTAGGGTTCTTTGTGACTTCTTGGAGAGATTTTGGCAGGATGGCCACTCCTGGGAAGATTCACTACTGTCCCAAACTTTCTCCATTTGGACAATATGGCTCTGACTGTGGTTCGGTGGAGCCCCAGAGTCTTAGAAATGGCTTTGTAATCCTTTCTGGTTTTGCAGAAAAGTTGTCATACAAAGCCTCACGATGGGCATGTAATGATGGCCCGAGTTCAGTGGTTTGTTTAAACAGGGAGTCACTCACTTCAGTAATAAAAGGTGTGTGTGTACAACAAACAACCACAGCAAGTGCCGTTTGTAAATACTGCAGTGTGTGTGTGTACGTAGGTCGTGCTGTTAAATTCACCACTGCAAATTTTACGGTGAGCCGGAAGTACATCCACTGGTGACTGGATTAAAACAACAGTTCGGTGAGCAAATATGGCGACAAGGATAGATGTTTGTGTTGTGGCGGCAGGCAAGGCTGTAATAGACTTGCTTGTAGAAACTCCAAAAGTGGATTCCGATTTTTAAATGGAGCAACATGTAGCTGAGTGTGTTGCGGCGAAATTAAAAAATAAAGGAAAAAATTCAAGGTTACGTGCATGTACTCCAAGATGGATTTCAAAAGCCATTTCAGAATGAGTAGGACTTTAGCTCAGGTGAGCCTGTGTTTTAATTATATAATTTTAAGCTGTGACTTAATACTGCTAACACTGATGTATTTTCAGATAAGTTAATTGTGTATTTTTGTAGTTTATATATACACATGTTTTAAAATAATGGATTTAAAGCATTAATGTGTGCATTATTGAACATTTTTGTTTTATTTTTTTAATGAACTTTAGGGACATAACACCAAGGTGAATACACTTATTTTTCATTTAACTTGGCAAATAAACACATACTAATAATTTGAAACAGGGTTACTATATTTTTTAATTAGTTCATAGTTTACAGTAATATTTACAAGTTCTTAATTTTCCCCAAGAGTCTAGTTGAAAAATTCCAGGGCATTGACCTATATGTTGCTCAAAGAGGATGACCAGCTGTTTCCTAGGAAATTGTGATTTTAATGTCAATTTGGGTTCTTGCAAACCAAGAACGTTTTCGAGGAGTTGCAGACCGATTTGGGCAGGACAGGGGTCACACACACGGCCTTTTCATCGTCTTTTGTAAAATTATTAAAGGTTTTGCGAAATAACACATCAAGTGGCCTACAGGTAAGTAGCATGACTATGTAAAATATTATTATTGTAGATTTTTAGCAAACACTTTTACCCAAGGTCATTTACAGGGTTTATCAACCAATACAATAACATGTACTATACAAACAGTACAGTGGAACAACATTAACATCCCCATAACAAATTCAAACACACTATAAACATTATACAGAATAAATAAACATAATAGAAAATGGAGAAATATGCCAGCAGCCTAAATAGAAAATAAATAAAGAAATAATTGATGAGTAAATATTAAAGTTACTTATATTACTTATTGTTGAAACAAACATTCCAATTCGAGGACCTGCTGAAGACAGCACCAGCTACTACAACTGGAAAGGGTTTCATTCTGTTATTTCGCAGGTGGTGTCTAACTCTTGCTGTGCTTTCATGGATTGTTTTGCAGGCTGGCCAGGAATCTTCCCATGATGCCCGTGTTTGGCGAAATAGTCCCCTTGGTCAGAGACTTCAGCTTGACCCAGACATGGTGCCTGTCAACTGCCATTTACTTGGTGACAGTGCCTACGCTTTGGAGACATATTTGATGACTCCCTACAAGGACAATGGTCATTTAATTCCAAGATAAAAAAAGTTCAATCAGAAACTTAGTTCAAAACATGTTGTGGCTGAGCAAGCAATAGGGTTATTAAAAGGACGCTTTAGGCAGCTTAAGTACCTAGATATGATACGTCTAGACTTAACAGCCATGGTGGTCATGGCAGCATGTGTATTACATAACATCTGCATCGAACAAAATGATGAACCTGTAACAGATGCTGAAATTGAAGAGGATGACGGTGTTGGGTGGGATGATGTTGAAAACCTGAACTATGGTGCAGCTGCACTCAAAAGGAATGCAATAACAGATGACCTGAAGCCACTCTGGTGCATTTCTCTTCTTACTCATCTTTTTGGCCACTGCTGCTCTGGAGGGGCTAGATGATGAACTTGAGGTTGACAGAGAGTCAAGCTGTGTATGAGGGTCATCTTCTGATCCAAAGAAGCTAACAGATGATTGATGGGATTGCTACTTGCCTTCATACCCAAAACTTCATCTATATCTTCAAAGAATTCTCACTGGACGGTCTGGTTACCACTGGTTTTTATTCTGTTCTTATTTTTCCTTTAGGTGCTGAGTAAGTTCCTCCACTTAGCATCACATTCCTGACCTGTGATTAAGTAATGTCCAGTTTCTTTCATTTTATGAGCGATGTTTTCCCAAATGTTATTTTTTTTTTTGCATTTTGGCCGATGAAATGCATCATCACTGTCTAGCCGAATCAACAGACGAGTTGCTTGTGAGGTCCATGTAAAACCTGAAAAATACAGTTTTTGCATACATGTTAAAGTATCAGTGATATGTACATTAGTGATAGTAGCAATTAAAAAATAAATAAGACCAACAAATGATTCAACATATGTCTTCCTTGGTTTAGGATTTGTCCCAAAAGGATTTTTAGCACTCTGTTCTAAATTAATATTAGGTAGTCAGAAGATAAGTGTTATTCTCTTTATAATACAGTAAATATTTTACATTGTGTTCAAGATCTATTTCTGCAGCCTGACCAACCCAATCCAATTATTTTTAAAGCATAAAATCGTCATCTTAAACGACTTTATTTCTTATATATTATATATATATATATATATATATATATATATATATATATATATATATATATACACACACACACACACACAGTCACCTCCAAAATTATTGGCACCCTTGATAAAGATGAGCAAAAAAGACTGCAGAAAATAAATAATACCAGTACTGAGCTATATTGTAATTTTCCAACATGTGGA
>NW_026707868.1:0-19271 GCF_902713425.1 Acipenser ruthenus
GTGGTACCTTTCTTTCTTAAGTAAGTCAACAGCATGACTTCAGGATCTGCATTCTTCTCAACAATCTAGAACATTGAAAACACAGATTAATATTTCCCATGCATCATGTGACCTTTCAATTCTACATACATACCGAGTGACAGGGAGTAAAGGTCACATTGTCACATGATTTGAATGGAATGAGGATTGGCTGTTCAGTCCTGGCACGCTCAACGCCAGTTCATGAAAACAGAGAACTCAAGAGAAATATTAGAGCAACCCAGAACCATAATGTGCGCGCATCTTTCATGTGGAACCTGCAACATGATGATGCATCTTAAAGAGAAACCTGGGAGGTGTCAGACAAAGGAATGGGGCAGGTTAATGGTTACACTCTGGTGTACCAGCTGCACTTTGAGAGAAGACATGTTTGCGAGCCCTTTGGAAGAAACCAGACGGGTGTTTTTAACTTGTGAGTTTTTCAAAAAGTCTCCAGGATGTGATGGACTGAAACAGCGATTCTAGACTAGGAGAAGAATACATTAGTAAAGAGAACCAATATTTCAGATTCAAGTTGCTCTTTCAGTAAGATTTATTAAAAAATATTCTTTATGTACTTTATATTTGTTGGCTATAACCTTGGTCAATTTTCTACCACTTCTACGGCTCCTCCCCCTGATCAGCTGACTCGGAGGTCACGGCTCGGAGGTTTCATTGCTGGTATAGTACATTGGCAGAGTTCCCTGGTTAAAATGAATTACTGACCAGCTGAGAGTCATGAGACACATAAAGAGCTGTGACAGACTGTGATTAACATGCCTTATCAGAAAATCAGGACCCTCATCACCCTATATGTGCGTGCGTGCGTGTGTGTGTATATATATATATATATATATATATACACACATACAGTGGTTTGCAGAAGTATTCACACACCTGCAAAGTTTTCACATTTTGTTGGCACCTGAGCATACTCCAGGACACTTTCAAATTAGACTTTACATGTAGAATCTACACAAATTACTCCACATTGATAAAGTTAAAAAATGCATATAGAATATAAATAAGTAAGATTTACAAAGAAAAACTTCACAAAATGTCACAAAACTAGTGAAATGGTTTCAGCCTGTGTTTACTCAAAGTTCTTTAACTTGTAGATAACTTCCCTCAGGTATATAGTCTTTCAAGCTGCAACTCACATAGTGATCCAACAAAGCAACCATGAAGACCAAGGAGCTTTCGAAACAAGTCAGGGATAAAGTGGTAGAGAGGCACAGAGCAGGAGAAGGGTACAAGAAAATTTCAAAGGCACTGATTATCCCTCAGCACAGTGAAGTCCATCATTAAGAAGTGGAAGATGCATCATACCACCCAGACACTACCCAGATCAGGTCACCCTCCCAAACTGAGCAGCCGGGCAAGCAGGAAACTGGCTCAGGATGACACTCTGAAGCCAACAATGACGTTGAGAGACCTGCAAAGCTCTGTGTCTGAGATGGGCGTCAGTGTTCACAAATCAACAATAAGCTGGTCCCTACACAAAGCTGGCCTGTATGGACGGGTGGCAAGTAAGAAGCCATTACTCAAAAAGCCTCATCTTAAAGCATGTATGGAGTCTGCATAAAAGCATGTAGATGATACTGCAGTCATGTGGAAAAAGATTTTGTGGTCAGACGAAACAAAAATTGAACTTTTCGGTCTAAATTCCAAGCGTTATGTCTGGCTCAAGCCCAACACCATCCCAACTGTCATGAATGGTAGTGGCAGCATCATGTTATGTGGATGCTTCTCTTCAGCAGGGACTGAGAAGCTTGTCAGGATAGAGGGGAGAATGGATGGTGCAAAGTACAGGCAAATCCTTGAGGAAAACCTGTTTGAGTCAGCCAAGACTCTGAAATTGGGGAGGAAATTCACATTTGAGCAGGACAATGACCCGAAGCACAAAGCCAAAGCCACACTGGAGTGGTTGAACAAGAAGAGAATTGATGTTCTTGAGTGGCCCAGTCAAAGTCCTGACTCGAATCCAATCGAAAATTTACGACGAGACTTGAAGATTTCAGTTCATCGATGATCCCCAACAAACTTATCAGAACTGCAGCAATTTTCCCAGGAAGAATGGGCAAAGATTTCACCATCCTACTGTGCAAAGCTAATAGAGACCTATCCAAAAAGACTCATAGCAGTAATTGCTGCAAAAGGTGCTTCTACCAAGCACTTACTTAACAGGCTGAATACTTATGCAACCAGTAAATTACATTTTGTACATTTTCTTTGCAAGTTTTGCTGACATTTAACCTCCTCCTCATATAACAGTGTTCAGTTTAACCACTACAGCTTTGAATAAAAAATAAAAAAGTGTGTTTGAAAAAATGTGACATTATTGGTAGGGGGTGAATACTTCTGCAAACCACTGTGTGTATGTACAGTGCCTTGCGAAAGTATTCGGCCCCCTTGAACTTTGCGACCTTTTGCCACATTTCAGGCTTCAAACATAAAGATATGAAACTGTAATTTTTTGTGAAGAATCAACAACAAGTGGGACACAATCATGAAGTGGAACGAAATTTATTGGATATTTCAAACTTTTTTAACAAATAAAAAACTGAAAAATTGGGCGTGCAAAATTATTCAGCCCCTTTACTTTCAGTGCAGCAAACTCTCTCCAGAAGTTCAGTGAGGATCTCTGAATGATCCAATGTTGACCTAAATGACTAATGATGATAAATAGAATCCACCTGTGTGTAATCAAGTCTCCGTATAAATGCACCTGCACTGTGATAGTCTCAGAGGTCCGTTTAAAGCGCAGAGAGCATCATGAAGAACAAGGAACACACCAGGCAGGTCCGAGATACTGTTGTGGAGAAGTTTAAAGCCGGATTTGGATACAAAAAGATTTCCCAAGCTTTAAACATCCCAAGGAGCACTGTGCAAGCGATAATATTGAAATGGAAGGAGTATCAGACCACTGCAAATCTACCAAGACCTGGCCGTCCCTCTAAACTTTCAGCTCATACAAGGAGAAGACTGATCAGAGATGCAGCCAAGAGGCCCATGATCACTCTGGATGAACTGCAGAGATCTACAGCTGAGGTGGGAGACTCTGTCCATAGGACAACAATCAGTCGTATACTGCACAAATCTGGCCTTTATGGAAGAGTGGCAAGAAGAAAGCCATTTCTTAAAGATATCCATAAAAAGTGTCGTTTACAGTTTGCCACAAGCCACCTGGGAGACACACCAAACATGTGGAAGAAGGTGCTCTGGTCAGATGAAACCAAAATCGAACTTTTTGGCAACAATGCAAAACGTTATGTTTGGCGTAAAAGCAACACAGCTCATCACCCTGAACACACCATCCCCACTGTCAAACATGGTGGTGGCAGCATCATGGTTTGGGCCTGCTTTTCTTCAGCAGGGACAGGGAAGATGGTTAAAATTGATGGGAAGATGGATGGAGCCAAATACAGGACCATTCTGGAAGAAAACCTGATGGAGTCTGCAAAAGACCTGAGACTGGGACGGAGATTTGTCTTCCAACAAGACAATGATCCAAAACATAAAGCAAAATCTACAATGGAATGGTTCACAAATAAACATATCCAGGTGTTAGAATGGCCAAGTCAAAGTCCAGACCTGAATCCAATCGAGAATCTGTGGAAAGAACTGAAAACTGCTGTTCACAAACGCTCTCCATCCAACCTCACTGAGCTCGAGCTGTTTTGCAAGGAGGAATGGGCAAAAATTTCAGTCTCTCGATGTGCAAAACTGATAGAGACATACCCCAAGCGACTTACAGCTGTAATCGCAGCAAAAGGTGGCGCTACAAAGTATTAACTTAAGGGGGCTGAATAATTTTGCACGCCCAATTTTTCAGTTTTTTATTTGTTAAAAAAGTTTGAAATATCCAATAAATTTCGTTCCACTTCATGATTGTGTCCCACTTGTTGTTGATTCTTCACAAAAAATTACAGTTTCATATCTTTATGTTTGAAGCCTGAAATGTGGCAAAAGGTCGCAAAGTTCAAGGGGGCCGAATACTTTCGCAAGGCACTATATATATATATATATATATATATACACACACACACACACACACACATACACACACTGTATATATTGTAATAGATTGCACCCACTCGGGTTCGTGGCCCCTTTAAAAACACGACCCAACACACACAGGAATGGAATTTTCTGCACGATTGCGCTATTTTTAATTAACAAAAACAAAACAAACAAAACAGAAACAAATACCTAACTCTGTTTTTGGAGTGCTGACTACACAGGTAAGTCCCTGACTAACTCGCAGGATGGCTAAGCCGTTTACCACCCGGCACCACAACACGAAACTACACTGGCTTAACACAGCACTTACTTTGTTTATGGCTATTCGGAGACAGCGCACCTTTCTACCTCCTACTCAGCAGCCTCGTACAGACAGACAGGCTGCACGTCTTAAATAATAAGACACACCTGAGCTATACACTGTGGCTACTCAAGTTCCTTGTAAAACCTGGAATGGATGACACTGCTATGGAATACAAGACTTATTTCCATCCCTACGTAGACATCTGTAGTGCGGGTGTTGTAATGTTAACATATTAACATATACAATGCATATTGGAGTGGACCAACTTATACATGTGCATGTCTATAAAAATGGACCTTAATTCATTTGAATCGGCTTGCTGTAAACAGGGAAATCGATTCCCTGTATATTTTGAATAAACCAAACTAACAGCTGAAGAAAAGGACTCTATGCTTTTGCATCTAATTCACATGAAGAAACAACCACTCACGACTTCAAAAACTTCTTCAGTGGGCTAGAGCATCCAAAGTGTCTTAATATTAATAAACTTCAGCACCATCTAGTGCATCAAAACAAACAATTAGATTAGGATACTGGTTGCACCTCTATTATTATTTATTTCTTAGCAGATGCCCTTATCCAGGGCGACTTACAATTGTTACAAGATATTACATTATTTCACATTATTTTTACATACAATTACCCATTTATACAGTTGGGTTTTTACTGGAACAATCTAGGTAAAGTACCTTGCTCAAGGGTCCAGCAGCAGTGTCCCCCACCTGGGATTGAACCCGACCCTCCGGTCAAGAGTTCAGAGCCCTAACCGCTACTCCACACTGCTGCCCATGCCCCTATCAAGTTGAGTCAACAGGCTTGTAAAGGCAGTTAACTTAATTCACTAATAAAGAGACCAGTGATGTCTTCATACCGCTGGCTTTGTCATAAACATATAGAGACACAGTCATTTGTCTCCATCTAACTTGGCTGGAGTCACTTCTAAAACTCCTGATTATTTAATTTTCTTCAGTCACAGAAGCAAAGAACTTTTTGTTATCAAGTCATACCGTTTCAATCAATTTGAGTCACTTGACAGGGTTTCTCAAGTTTGATGCTGTTCTGTACATTCCCACGCTACCACAAGCGGATCGTATGCTTCTCTTAAAAATAAATACAAAAGTAATTATTTCTCAGAAAAGGTGTCTCACGTGCAATGAGATTAGGAACACCTGCGATATCATTGTCAATATCAGCATAGGGTCTCCACGGACACCCAGAGCAAAGTGGTAGGTGATACAATGATAAAAACGCATTTAATGTTTTTCATTTATTATCAGCAAACTAGCTGACTAAGTTTAGGTAGCGCTCCTTGAGTTAGGGGTCTGTTTTGTTTTGGTTTTAAAATAAATAAACCGTCAGCGCCGTGTTTTAACCCTACCTGTTGTTTCGAGGGCTGTTCCTTTTACACTATAACACAGTGCTAAAGGTCCCGAAACAGGTACAAAACCATCAGCCAAGTAGACGGGGTGTCACAATGTATACACACACACATATCATACATACAATCTGTGTTTTATTTATAGTACCTAATTGCTCCTTATGAACGGGTGCAATAGTATGTAAGACCATAGAACACGAAAGTTTGGAATTATGTTCAATGACGTCAACCTCTGTAAAATGTTTTTACAAACAATAATAACTTACCTTCCTGCCGTTGATGAAGAAGATTAACTCATCAGATTGGTCCTTGCACGTCATTCTGGTAGCAGCTGCACTATTCCTAACAAGCTCAAGTCTGACAGCAGTAGGATGCCTGTTTCTGAAGAGCTAAGAGTTACGCCCTGACAATTTGAACAAAACAGCCGTCACATGACAGCCAGCCCAGAGCCAAACAGTGAAATCAGTCTGATAGACATTCCATGAACACGCATTTTCAAATATTAACAGCATCTTCAGTTCCTTTAACACTACATTCCCCATGTGTAGTAAATCTGTTTCATCACAAACATGCATCTTTAGTGTTGAATTTCATTGTATTTTAGATGGAGTGTGATATCAGCCAGTTGCACAGCCCCTGAATAGCATCATTTTGGACGATTTAATGTTGCAAGATTAGTGTTTATCAGGGTCTGTGAAACCAGCCAAAAGTATATTAAAACTGCACTGAATAGTCTTATTCAGCTTTACACTACAGTATGATTTCTGGGCAAATCGAATTCTAATCCTCTTCTGGGATGCATATCCCTGTTGACAGGAGTGCAGTGGAGGTGAGTGTCATGCTTTAGAACTGACACTGACTGTAGAATGTATAAGAGAAAATCTCCTAGTGTGTGCAACTATTCAGGAACAACAAATGACTTTACAAGGGGCATGTGTAACAGGGCAGATGCTGGGTGCGATCCCACACATTGGAAGTGAGCATCTTAACCCCTATACAACAGAGGCTGGCTCGTCTGCATTCGTAGTTATAGACCTTTTAACCTCATCTCATCTCACCGACGGGTGACAGAATCTGTAACAGCAGTGCAGGATTGTAGGTGAACATTCTTAAAGAGTATAAAAGGGTTAGGCGTAGGATGATTGCTATCTGAAGACCTTTGGCAGAAAATTATTTATTGTCATAAAGCTGGAGAAGGATACAAAAAGATTTCCAAACATTTGAGTATCCCAATTTCAACTATTGTTTCTATTATCAAGAAGTACAAGACTCATGATACTGTCACAACGTTCCCTCGGTCTGGAAGAAAGAAGGTTCTTTCACCAAGAACAAATAGAAGAATTGTGAGGAAGGTTAATAACAGTCCAAGATTGACTGCCAAAGATATTCAAAGTGAATTGGCTGCAAGTGGGACTGGGGTTTTCATTTCAACCATAGGTCGAGTATTGCTTGGTGAAGGTCTCTTAGGAAACGTCACAAGGTCAATCGTTTAGAGTTTGTAAAACAGCATTTGAATGACGGATATGAGTTCTGATCGAAGGTTTTGTGGAGTGATGAAACAAAAATCAAGCTATTTGGTCATGCTGATAGTCGTTACGTTTGGAGAAAGTCTGGTGAGGTGTACAAAGAAAAGAACATCTACCTACTGTCAAGCATGGAGGTGGTAATATCCTTCTATGGGACTGTTTTTCCTCTAGTTGCAAAGGAAATTTAGTTCCAATACATGGTAAAATGGATTCCATAGCATACCAAAAGATATTGGCCAATCATCTGAAACCCTCCGCTACAAAACTTGGTTTAAAGAGCAACTGGACATTCCAACATGACAACGATCCAAAGCGCACATCAAAATCTACTTCAGAATGGTTAAAGAAGAATAAAATCAAGGTTCTGGAATGGCCATGTCAAAGTCCCAATCTAAATCCGATTGAGAATATTTGGTATGAGTTGAAGAAGGTTGTGCACACTAGAAGTCCTCGGAATTTGAATGAACTGGAACAGTTTTACATTGAAGAATAGTCAACAATCATTAAAGAGTCATGCCAAAAGCTCATTGACAAATATCCTAATCGTTTAAAAGAGGTTATTATTGCTAAAGATGCCTCAACTACCTATTAATTTCATTTTCCTTGTCAGGGTATGAATACTTTTGAATGAGCATTTTTGGAGTTTTGTAAAAAAAAAAAAAAAAAAAAATGCTAAAATAAATAATTGTAGACATGTATTTATGTAACTTTTTTTCCCTCATCCACAAAAGCAAAACTTTTGCTACAAAAGATTTTTCTTATAATTATTTGTTTTCAAGAAATTTCTACAAATTATACATTTCCATTGGGGTATGTAAACTTTTGACTACAACTGTATATATAAATGTATATTTTCATTATTTTGTTCAATTTGAACATTTTCAAAATCTATATCCATTTCCGGATAGAAAAATAAATGTTCTAGTTCTGATGAGGATGACACTTGCTGTTCGCTAAAGGGATTACAGCCTGTCTTGGTTCGTTTTATTGTTTAGACGCCTTTATCACATAGGGTGTGTGAACTGTGCATCAGCTGCAGAGTCACTTACAACAACGTCACAGCAGAAAGACGGCACAAGGAGGTTAAGTGACTTGCTCAAGGTCACAAAGTGAGTCAGTGAGTGAGCCGGGATTTGAACCGGGGACTTCTTTGTTAGAATCTCTTTTCTTTAACCACCAGACTACACAGCCTCCTGATAAAACCAGCTACTCATATCCCCAGACAGCTTTCTGCATGTTCTGTCTTTATTGTGTACAGCTGTATATCAGGGGTTATGAGTTCAGATTTATAACCAACATCATTCCTAGCAGCTCAGTGCACTACAGATTTTTGAAAAGTAAGTACTTTCAGATTTATTTTCAAGTTTTTTTGTTTTTAATCCCTTAACATTTTTGTGATGTTTGAAGTCATTAATTCAGAGTGGTTCTTATTACTCTCTCTCTCTCTCTCTCTCTCTCTCTCTCTCTCTCTCTCTCTCTCTCTCTCTCTCTATATATATATATATATATATATATATATATATATATATATATATATATATACACAGTATATATATATGTAATACAGGCCAGATCTGCCAGTGTGTCTTTATCGAGCCAGCGCCATCTGGTGATCTGACACTTTGGATCAAATTCCCTTTAATTTTGCTGCCAATACATTGCTATGCACTAGATGGTGCTGGCGCTTACTAATATAAAGACATGCCTACTGATCTAGCTTGCGTTACATGTATCTATGTCAATTAACTAGAACTGAAGAGCAACTCAGAATGATTGCAAAGCACATTATGAAAAGGGAAGAAAAAACACGACAATGCAATTTGAAGCTACTGGCTCTTAAAGAATATGTCTAGGCGCCAAGAACTATACACACACACAGTTAATCATGGTCAACCCAAATTCCGTTATATTAGCAATAATAAGCACAATCTGCACTTTATATTGTCCCAATAAGAACTGTAGTTTCCATGTCTAAATCTTTAACCAGGTAAGATCAAATTCACTTCATCAGGACCAATAGCCTGGTGAAATAAGCATTAAGATGTGTTGATACAACAAATATGAGTGTTTTGCTGTGGAACTCAATTATCATGCAAAGTACTGCATTCCCAGTAATAAAATGAGCTATACAGTTTATTACACTGTACACGGACACACATTGTACATCCAGTTCAGTGGTATTCTAATATCATTCCTTTATTTTGCAGAGTGATATAGAGTCAAGTTACAGTGATATTATCAGGAGCCTGTCTCCACTGGCTCTCATGCTGTCCTGTTTGGACCACTTCAATATGGTGAGAACAAGTGCAGGTGGAGCAATAGTAAGCAGGTTTCACTGTATGGTGTTCCTCACAAAGTTTTGCACTTTAGCAAAGATTTAGTAAAACGTTTTGTTCAGTTCTAAATACACTTTGATACCCTCTCATTTCTTAGAAGTTCAGTAATGCATTATGTGTGTTCTGTATGAAAAAAGTTCTTATGTTCTTATGTAAGTTTGACAGACAGACA
This sequence comes from Acipenser ruthenus, assembly GCF_902713425.1. Classification (NCBI taxonomy): domain Eukaryota; kingdom Metazoa; phylum Chordata; class Actinopteri; order Acipenseriformes; family Acipenseridae; genus Acipenser; species Acipenser ruthenus. Next base: position 9,758 of record NW_026707868.1, read on the forward strand.
GACAGACTGACAATCACATTACTGGCAAGTGTGTGTGTTATCTTACCCAGCAACCTTTTTTTTTTTTTTTTTTAAGCACAGAGTGGGTGCTGATTGGTTGAAGAGATGTGTTGGGTTTTTTTAAAACTTCCTGATGCTAACCATTTATTGGTGATGGTTTCTCTTAGGGAACACTGTGTGTGTTTGATTAGATTCTCATGGAATCTGTTTTACTGTGAAGCTTCTGGCTTTGCATCAGTCAGTATCTGAATGCTTGCGCAATGAGGAAAACCAGGCGCTTGCATGAGCAATGGACAGAATCCTCAGTTAAAACCGTAACTGTAATTGCATAAAGGCTGTAAAAAAGACAAAGACTACCACGACCAGTTTGAGTTTGTAGCTGACAAACCAGTTCCATTCTATCGCTAAACAGGTATCAAATGTGTAGCTTTGAAAGAAACACATATTTTAGCAAAAAATGTATTTTCATTTTAAAACATGATAACTCGCAGTACACTAGGTTTTAGAAATCTCTGTTGGAAGCATGTTACCTGTGCTGTCCTTACAAAAGTAACATAAAATTCAGCTGTCAGGACACTGCACTCTGATTGGTTATCATATTATTGTTAATAACACAATGAATAATCCTCTCCCTACACCGAAACTCTGACCTTAAGGTCAGTATCCTATGCTGCAGTCATTACACATCTAGAGTAGTTCATGTTTGGCAGTGAATAAGCGTTTTTGTTACTTTAAAAAAAAATGACCGGAGGTGCTGGCTTCCTCAGTTGTCCTGACAGGAACATTTTGTGGTACCTTTGTAAGCACTGCGTTATCTGTAGTGTGAAAACCTCACCCCTTCAGGACAGGATTTACTGTCAGTATCCAACCAGCTGCTTCCACTAATGACTGACATACTTTACAGCCAGTTAGATGCTTTTACCCCAAAGATGCTGTAGGGATTAAATGACCATTAACGCAGTAACAGATTTCCTGGCAGGCAAGACAAACAAACTAAGAACTTTATTTGACTGTGTGTAGTACCATAAACCATGTTTTAAAATTAAAATACATGTTTGTTATAAAATGTGTTTCTTTCAAAACTGCACTGTGTGCAGGGTAGGGAAGGGTATACACCTTTAACAAGGCTAATATTGGATGGGGGCAGCAGTGTGGAGAAGTGGTTAGGGCTCAATCCCAGGTGGGGGACACTGCTGCTGTACCCATTATATATATATATATATATATATATATATATATATATATATATATATATATATATATATATATATATATATATATATTGTATGTAAAAATAATGTGATATCTTGTAACAATTGTAAGTCGCCCTGGATAAGGGCATCTGCTGAGAAATAAATAATAAAAATAATAAATGGGAACCAAGTACATCTAGTCTTCCTGTTTGGGACACAAACATACGTATACCGTGCCTTGAGCAAAATAACGTGTTTGGTACAGCGTCAGTCCGGAGGCGTGTTGAGCAATACTGAGATTTGCGTCACTGCTCCCGTTGTGTGCCGACACCATATTGGAGTACGCCAAAGGACTTTATAAACGACATTAAAAAAGGGATGTTTCAATTGTCACAGTACACAACTCAACCAAAAATATTTGAATCCAAACAGTAAAAATATAACTAAACATATATTACAGAGAAAATATAAGCATAGAGGACTGAGGTGTGGGGGTTTACAAATCACTTTGAAAGTACATTTTATATTTTCTAGCAGGACAGAACCAACCCATCGCCCCCCCCCCCCAGGCTGTAGCACAATAGACGTGATTTCATAAAGGTGCTGCGCCCGGACGATCTAACTATTTCATAGGTATATATAATACTTTATAGTATTACGCTGTGTTAAAATAACATTATTTATATATAATCATACTAAGAATATATTTGACAAAGGTAAAAGTAGCTTGATCTGTATTGTGAAATGAATTCTTGAAACTGGGAGATCACAGAGATTGTTTTCTCTCAAGTTGTCGACCCCTATTCGAATGGATCAGCCCGAATGGTATTATCTCGGCGCCGCCGCACTGGTTCATATTCAGGGTGAATTTGGTAGGGTTGAGTGTTTGGAGCATTTTGCAGTAATTTCTGTTTCTCTTGCTGTTTTTATCTGAATTAATTTCGGTAAGTATTTCCTCGTCATTACCAGTGAAATTAAATTAAAAAACCCGGAACGTGGTATATTTAGTTTGCTGTTTTTTCTTTGTTTTTGACCATGTTTTTTTTTTTCGATTTCCCCGGCCTACTTTTATTTGGGAATGTATCGCTCAACTAAAATGACATATTGACATTAGCCTAACGGCATCCACGGATATGTGATAAAACACGCCTTTCTTCGTGTGTTATGTTTATTTTTTACGTGTATCATGATTTTAGTTTTTTTCTTCTTCAAATGTGGGTATAATTAGTAACAAATACGATGCCTGGGCCTTGTTATGGAACTAGCATCTTGCTTGTATTTTTATTTTTCCGATCATTCGTTATGATTTGTAATACACGTGGAGGCTATATTGTACACCTGACTCGTTTTCTGTCACGTAAGATTTGCTGGAATGAAAGCTGTTTAAATTGGCTGATACGATGAAGAAATTGTTCAACGTGGACGCGTTTCTTTGTTGTGCGTGGCCATGCAACCTCGTTTGGAGAAGACTCAACTTTTTTTTTTTTAGGTTGATAACTCGACGTCAAATTTGATGTAAGCTACCAATCGTGATTCAATCGACCGTCTTCATCGGCTTATGAATCTTAGCTTTTTATCTTAAATTTTGCAACCCTCTCAGTAGACTGCCGATAGTAACAATGTATCGGAAACAATGCCGACCTTCCTGTGATGTGAGTCTGCGCACTCAGGCCGAAATAAGAATTTGTTCAGGTCGCCGTGAGGTGTTCTACATTATAGCAGTTATTTGAGTCCTCGCTAGTCATACACGACGCATGTAAAATCTTTTTGTGGCTGTGCTTAGTATGGAGTGTTGTGCAAACAAGTTTTTACAGAACCACTGCTGAGGACTTTCAGTCTGTTGATGGTGAGCATGACAGGAAGTAATGCTGTTTCTGGGAATTGTAGTCTTTGTTTTGTCCCGCGTAGAAACGGAATGCCCTGGATTTCTGTGTTTTATTTTGGCACGGTAGTAAAGTTCGAAGGCAAAAGCGAAGGATGTGCGTTTAAATTAAAACAAGGAGCTGGATTAGTGTCTGGACATGCTTTAAACGCCCGGGCTGGGTTACACCACCTGTGCGTAAATTCTTACTTGGTGTAAAGCGTTAGCACCAGCTATGACAGTTGTAAGACTTAGTTGGTGAAATGTACGCCTACTTTTAGGGAGGTGTGAGCTGTTAGTAGAATCAAAATACAACATGACATGGCTGCGTGAGCTTCTGTTTGGAGATGATTTTGTTATTTTTCGTCGTCAGCGAATCCTGCGAGGCATACATCCTCTTAATTATAGGGCATCCTGTTGGTTTCTTATATGATTTAATAGGATACAATTTCTTAAAGGAGTAAAGCTAGGTTCACACGGCATAGGATTCAGACGGACGCATGCTGTAGTTCACACTGAGCGATCTTCTCCCTGCGTTAGTTCATTCTGATTGGTTTAAAAAAAGACAACTCTTCTGGAGGTTTGGATAGTGGTGCACACAGCCACATTTGACTAGTAACCGCGGCGCCTCTTTTATAAACAGCGGATCCAAAAAATAAAATAATTATTGTGTGATTGACAGCAAATGCCACCATTCAGTTTCATGGTAAAGTCACTGACGTTTGCTCAGACGTTGTTGTATCCCGCTTTCAGTAAACACTGTACGTAGGCTGCTGAGACACAGATCAAACACGGTTTAAATTCCTGAGTTGTTAGTTTTCGTTCTGATTATTTCCGTTTATTTATGGTACCGTACATGCTTAATTATTAGTTCTTTGTATATTTCCGCTGCATCTATACAAGTATAATTTATTTAAAATAAACGGTCAATTGTATTTTACTTGTAAAATTCTAAAGGAAAGAAAGGCGTGTGATTGGTTGAACGCAAGTGACGTCATCCATTTGACGGTGAGAGGTTGAAATCTGCCAACTCCTCCGCGGCGTCAACGATTTGAACGCAAGGTGATGAGTTTGTGAGAATCGTATGCCCAGTGTGAACCAGCGTTAATTTTAAAGTTTATTAATTGCATTTTTGAAGGATTCCTATAAAATTCTGTAGGAATTTTTCACCATATATATTTTAATATACAATTAAAGATTTATTATCCGTACGAGGTACACAGTATTTGAGACAGTTTAGGTTTTTATGAATAGAAAATGTCTCGGACATAGAATATTAATTAACGTTATTAAAGTTACTGTATTGATCAGTAACTTATAAACTCTCCTTAAACTTCGTTTTAAATTTCAATATTTTATACCATATATGTATGAATATAACGTCATACTTGCGATTCCCATTACAAAATATAACTGAATTAGCTGTCCTCTGTCTGCCACAGCTATCTTGTCTGTCAGAAGTGACAGGGAGACACTAGGAGGAGCCGAGGGAATTTTTTTTTTAATCGTCACACACACACGTATATAAATTAATCTTGCTTTTTATAAATAACACAGGAAAGTGAAGGTTTATGGCAAAGTTTGCCATCTCGGTATCCCTATTCACAAAAAGGCGTCGATTTTAATTAGTCTCAATGTTTGTTTAGTTTTATATTCCCATGAAGTTTATTTTCGGTAGTTTAAAGGGCATGTCCATACATGTTTCTAAAGTGGGAGTTTCGGTCTGTATCCCTGTACCAAGCCCTCTGAAATATTGAGCAGCAATGATGTCACTGACTTGGTATCAACAGGTCTTAGTGATAAACTACCAAAGTTGTCTTAAGTAGGTGTGGTGCATCTGAAATAAGAGAGCACTTAGTTATAAACTAACTAGTTACAACTAAGGACTTAGTGGAGACTATGTTCAAACTTAGGAATGAACTTGTGCATAGCTGGTGCAACCCAGCCCCAGTCAGTATTCATAATATCAATTATGAACTGTATACAAATAGAACTACATTAACTCAAGGCAGCCATTTAGCTCCCTGTCAATTCACCCTCCCCAGCCTGCATTAGTTTTTCAGTACAATCCTGTGTTTATCCCTGCAGCCCTTCCCAGATCCACTTACTGTTATGTTGTATAAACACTTGCTGAAAAGGTCTGCTAAATGCTGCTGGAGTGATGACAATAGTACATTACACCAAATTTAAATATTTGCTTCATTCAAATAGTCAGATTGTATACATCAATGTGGGGTTAACGGAATATCTCAAATGCATTTTAAATCTTTATTTTTATTTCAGGGTGTCTTTTATGAATAATCAAAAGCAGCAAAAGCCAACGCTAACAGGCCAGCGTTTTAAAACTAGGAAAAGAGGTACTGTATATTTGTGTGACTTGTGTACACAGTTTTATGCAATTTGAATTCATTTATCTTCTGTTTTTATGTACTGGATTTCTTTGTTTTCTTTCTGCAGATGAAAAGGAGAGGTTTGACCCTACTCAGTTTCAGGAAAGTATTGTTCAAGGTCTGAATCAAACTGGCACCGACTTGGAAGCAGTAGCTAAATTTCTTGATGCCTCTGGCGGAAAACTTGACTATCGTCGCTATGCAGAGACCCTGTTTGACATCCTGGTGGCTGGCGGAATGCTGGGTAAGAAATAAAAAACATTGTTTCAAAGGTTCAGGCTTTGTTGGGCGTCTGTGTAAGGGTAGAAATACTCCCATTGCATAGCAGTTTGATCCATTCCTGGTTTTACTGTTTTAATAACACACCAGAGCTTGTTACCTATACACTAATCAAGTTCCTAGTAAAACCTGGAGTGGGTGAAACTGCTGTGCAGTAGAAGTCTTATTTCCATCCCTGCTGTGGTATGTTGCTACTGTGAGCCACATAGATTGCATCTGTTCATTAGGCTTCACTTTGGATATGTGGCACACTCTGAGCCGCGTTTCTCAAATGGTGATTTGGCTTTCCCCCCCTGGGCAGCTTGAACTTCTGATTTGTTTTTTCTGTTGGCATTTTTCAGAACTTCAGTCCTGTTAAGTTAATTGGTCTTGGAATTGGATACCATAGAAAATTACAATTCCTGCTCTCTTCAGTCTTGCATGTGTGACTCTTACTTTCAGTATTGGCAGTGTAATCCAAGTCTGAAATAGTGTGGGTAAAAACCCAAGACAAACTAATATTAAATGGCAAATAAGTCCAATCAGCCGTTTACATTAGTTAACAAATATTTTGGCACAGTTTTTGGTGCACTTTCCATTGCATTAAATTAATTGAACTTTGCTGGCCAAACCAGGACAAGGAAATGCAAACAAAGGCCCATCCACAATTTTCATTAAATTGTGGGGAACTGTTGGGGGCAACTAGATGGTATTTTAACTAGTGTTCTGCGATACCTTATTTAGAGTGCATCGGTAAGATACCATGCATGGTATCATGATATTCAATACTATCGCCATACTTTATGTCCATTACATGTTAAATGGCTGCCAAGTTTTTGCAAAATGCATGAGGTTAATGCTACAGCATGGTGGAATGCTTGCTGTTTTTATATAGAACATATTTTCTACTGAAAACAAGTTCCAGTGTATCCAAAGGTCATTGTCGCTGACTATAAAAGAACTGTGGTGTTTTCATCCAGCTTCAAGTACTCTAGTTACAAGGAATCTCAATTATTCTATATAACAACATAACACAGAAATATTTTCCTTGAAGCAGACTGTTTGTTTATAACTAGGACAGATGTTTTACATACAGGGGTATCTTTAGAAGTGCTCTAAAAATGTAACCAAGGAATGAAAAAAATGAAGTTGTGGAAGCTGATTTACACAGTTACTAAAAGAACTGGCTTGATGAGGTTCTTGCATGGGTCAATTAACAACCAAATGAGCAAGATGGGCCAAATGGCCCTCCTCTTGTTTGTAACATTTCTTGTGTTCTTAGTCGCATATAACATAACGCTTCCATTAATCTATGCTGTTCAAATCTTTTAGAAAGTAAAACTAAACACAAGAGTGTAATGCTAAACTAGACTAGCCTGATTGATTCATGTACGTTGTAAAACACTTATTTTTTTTTTAAATCAACACAGTGATGTGTTACATTAGGGAATACACTTCCAAATGTAATTAGTTCAGTGGGTAAAAATAAATAAATAAATTGTCCGAACTGCTTTACTAAAAATGCTAACATAAGCAGTTTAATAGTGAAAAAATCAAATTTAAGCATTATATTTAATGCTACATTTCTAAAACAGGCTACTAATGTAGATTCCTTCCTCTTGTGTGCTATTAGAACTTAATTCTGTTTAAGGGTATTCAAGCCAAATGTCTCAGTCAAAACACCCCCATGCACCTTGAACAAGAACATAAGACTTTTTACTAGCGAGAGGAGGCTGTTCAACCCATCATGCTCGTTTTGGTTGTTAATCTTGCAAAGAAAGTAAATTAGGCAAGACAACCACTCTGGCTATTGTAATAAACAAAATACTTTTTATTGCTTTCATGCTGAACCTGTAGCCGTCTGCACTGGCAGGTTTTTGCAGTGTGACTCAGAAACATGCGATAGAGTTTTAGTGACACATGACGGTAAATTATATTTTTGCAGCTTCTATCAAATGCACTGTCATGAGAAAATAAACAAGCATCAATGAACTTCCTTTTGATCAGCTTCTATCGCATTCCTGTTCTGTTATCTTTGCTTTATCTTAAATAACATGCACTGGGATTCACTTACTTAAACTAAACTACAAGTAAACTTCGGCAAAAAATCAGGGTGGTGATCTGAAAGATGTTTCAATAAACTGGTGGCATTTCCTCCTTTTTTTGTTTTTCACTTTTTAAAAAAAAAAAAAAAACTTGACATTTTGACTGTCCGCCTTCAACCAGATTGCCTTTGTCATCTGGCTGAAATCCAAAATTGTTCCACATCACGCTTCTGCATTCACCAGCACTGCTGCAGTAATGTAATTTTCCCAGAATGCACAGGGTAGTTGGTCACTTCCACCAAGCAGAAATGAGTAAGCTTAGTTCATATTGTTTTTAAAGCACACAATTAGTTGTTTTAAAAACTTTAAACAAAAAAAATAACACTATCAAAACTGCGGTACTTGTATTTTACCCTGATTTAGCAAAATGGTCCATCCATTTTAAATGAGTTTATTTTATGCATCATACAAGTATCCAATCTGGACAATCGCATGGTTCGTGATCCATGTTGTGTCACAACCTGCATATTGTGATCTGTTTAGTATATTGTTACAGTCCCAACCCAGTTACACCAAGATGTTCCCACTGCATGTGTAAATGACTGATGGAGACTTGTGGCATTTATTCTTGTTGAGCCCATTTCCCTGACTTGCTGTGTGACCCTGAGCAAGTCACTTAACTTCCTTGTGCTCCGTCTTTTCGGCGAGACATTGTAAGTGACTCTGCAGCTGATGGATAATGCACACACCCTAATCTCCAAGTCGCCTTGGATAAAGGCGTCTGCTAAATATACAAATCATTTCCATACTCGTCTGCTTTTTACCTCCACCCATTTCTTGGTTTGGAGATTTTACAATGATCGTGTAGATTTACAGTATGCCTTCCCTGACTGTTCAGAGTCTTCAATGTGCTGTAAACAGATGTGTTAAGTTAACTCTTGGTTTTCTCTCGACTTCAGCCCCAGGTGGTACTTTGTCCGATGACCTGACTCGTACAGAGTTCTGTGTTTTCACAGCATCAGAAGACCTCGAGACCATGCAAGCATACGCTCAGGTTAGTGTTAAACATGCATGTTTTAATATGCAACCTGCTGAAAGAATCGACTTTCCAGGATCATGGTCAAATTGCTGTGGTGTGTGTGTTTTTTTTTTAAATTTGGAATTATGCATTTACTGCTTTCTCAACTATATTTCCAAACCTGATATAAATCAGTACTTCTACAAAGAAGTCAGTCTAGCAGTCAATTAAAAATCCACTGTATATGCCAATTAACTTTGTCAAAGTAATTTGCATTTGGTAGTGTTTATGCAAACAAGTTTATAATACTGCTTGAGGATCTTGCAGAAATGAAACCTGAATAAATGCTGAATAAAACCTGTAGTGCACGTTAAGGTAATGTAAGATAATGTTAGTCAAACGCAACTGTGAATGCGCTCACTTTTAGGGAAGTCTGTCTTGGTTACCGGAACGTCTTGTCGCTGTATATTGCAGGTTTTTAATAAGCTAATCAGGCGCTACAAGTACCTGGAGAAAGGGTTTGAAGAGGAAATCAAGAAGGTAAGACTATTTAAGCTATATGGAATGGTAGCCTGCATTGTGTTGGTGATGAGAGGACTAAGTTAGTTCTGTCTTCTGTTGCAGTTGCTGCTGTTTTTAAAGGGTTTCACAGAATCTGAGCGCAACAAGCTGGCCATGCTGACTGGCATTTTACTGGGGAATGGGACCTTGTCTGCCTCAATTGTGATCAGTCTCTACAATGAGAACCT
>NW_026707869.1:10000-19268 GCF_902713425.1 Acipenser ruthenus
TGTGTGGAACTTTCCTATTTATGGAGGTATGCAGCCTCAAAGCTAGCTGGTTTTTGCTGTGCAGTCAAATCAACTGTATTGAACAGAATGGTATATAACTGCCAGTTTACTAATAATGAAAGAAATCCCCCAAACAGGCAAAAGTGGGTTTAAATTGAAGATCACAACTTCTAGTTTACATTAAACCTGACTATGTGGCTAAGAAATGTGGAGATATTGAGAAACTGGGAGGAAACCATTGACATATTCAGCTATTTTTCTATAACTGCCAGTTTACTACTAATGAATGAAAAATACAAAAAATCACCAAAACAGCCAAAACTGGGCTCAAATTGAACATCTCATCCTCTAGACAGCTTTATTTCTGCAGCGGCAGAAATAAAGCTATCAAAGGTGACGATGCAGGTATGTACCCTATGTGTACTGACACACAGGAGAGCATAGGGGCCTCAGAAGAGCAGGCAATTAATATCGGCGGCTGTGTAGGGCAGGCTCGCTTCAAAAAATGGAAGGCTAATCGCGCTTGGCTAAAGGCTAATCCCAGCGGTTCAGTCATTTGCTCGGTTTGTTCAGCAATTCGTGATCTGGGAACCCATATAAAAGAACGACCTGGAATTGACCAGGCCTTTATGAATGGCACAACTGCAACATCAGCCAAAAAACTAAATGACAAAATAAGTGAACACGGTAAATGCAAGTCTCATATGAAATGTGAACACATAGCGCAAGCCAGACAAAAGCAGGCCATAGAGAAAGCTGCTGAAAACAGCACTGCAGTGATCGGAAAAAACGACGAGCATAATGATAACAGCCTACATGATTTGTAAAGAAAACGTTTAAGATGCATCCAAACATTTTGCAGCTACAGCAGCTTAATGGATTGGATACTGGGAACATGCTGCATTCCGACCATGCAGGTTGTAATATGCTCTCGTTTGTAGCAGACAAAATGGCTGCACAACTTGCAAAGTATGTAATTGATTATTATTATTATTATTTATTTCTTAGCAGACACCCTTATCCAGGGCAACTTACAATTGTTACAACATATCACATTATTTTTACATACAATTATATTATTTTAGGCAACTATTTTTTTAACATTGTGCCGCTAAAGTCGGGGACAGGTGCTGGCATTGCAGATGAGTTGCTTTCCAGCCTCAATCAGTATGGCATCACTGCAGACATACTTCGAGAGCGTCTGCTGGGTTTTGCAACTGATGGAGCAGCATCGATGCTGGGGAAATACAAAGGGGCAGCATCAATTCTGCGAGAACAGATCAACAACAATCTAATCGAGATTCACTGCATGAACCACAAACTGGAGCTTGCTGTTCATGACGCTGTTCGAACAGTAAAGGAAGCAAGTCATTTTCAGCTATTAATCGATTCACTGTATTCATTTTTTTCACTAAGTCCCAAGAACCAGAGGCAACTTGAAGCTGTGGCTGCTGAGCTCTGTGTACATATACACAAGGTTGGTCGAGTTTCTGACGTCCGTTGGCCGTCATCTTCCTGCACATCGGTGACTGCTTTATGGGAAAGTTACCCTGCCCTTGTTACATTTTTTAGAAATGGTTCAACAGACATCTCACGTTCTTCACAGGACAAAGCAGAATGTGGTGGTCTACTGGGGAAGATGACAAACTGGCTGTTTGTAATGGAAGTAGCAACAATGAAAGATGCACTCGAGACGCTAAAAGCGCTATCCCTGTTTCTTCAAAATAGGAATTCCACTGTCATCACTGTCAAGCCGGAGATTGATGTTGCATTAAAAGCTCTACGTGCTATGAAGGACAGAGATTGAATAAATACCAGCACAATGAACAACGAGTTCTCAAGAGCCGGTGCATTTAAAGGGGTTCCAATCACACAGCCATCTGACGCTCAACAAATGAAATACAGAGGTTTCCGCACGCAGTTCATACAAGCTTTATTTGACAACATCGAAAGAAGATTTGATGATAAAGGGGTCCTGGAGGAGGCAGCCGTACTCAACCCCACATCATGGCCTGTAGAAGAGGATGCAAGAATTTTGTTTGGGGACGATAAAGTTATGAATCTGTGCAAAACTTTAAAATTCAACGTTTCACGACCTCTAACTATAAAGGAATTCAGAGAGCACAAAGATACTCAGCGCATGGGGGATAACCTGAACAAACTGGTAACCACAGTAGGTGTAATTCCTGTGGTCCACTGCTGAATGTGAACGTGGCTTTAGTGTGATGAACCTTATTCTGACCGACCAGAGAAGCCGAATGCATGTAAGCACACTGAACAGCATGCTGTTTGTTTCAATTAACGGCCCCAACATTGACACTTTCCAAGCTGAGAAATATGCAGAGTTTAAAGGATTAAAGAGGGACACCCACTCTGCAGAGGACAAACCAACAGGAAAGAAAAGAAACGAGAAAACGATTGCCCACCATACCAAACTGTTTTCTTAGACCGATCCAGCCACATCTTGGTGATATCGGTGAGTTTAAAACATTTAACTTATCTTACTTATGTTAATTAAAATGTAAAACGAAAATGAAAAATGATATATAAATAAATGGTGTGCATTTACAACTTCATGTCACCAGGAGTCTCCAAATCAGTTAATGTTTGTTACTGGAAATATAGTAGCTGTGTGAAATATTAACCCTTTGCAGTTCATTTATTAAGTGCGTGTCAGGTCCAATTTATTTTCACACACGCAGTTTATTTTAGACGCGCTGTTTAAAAGTATTTTTTTTCACAGTAAAACAGGTTTAAAAGACACTTCAAAACAACAGGACACTCAGTACTGCATCTCCAGCAAACACCTCAGTAATGCGATCCAAGTCATTATTTTATTACTATAACATCTCAAAAAGCTCTGCAAATGTCTGTGATATTCTCTGAGCGCTGGATGCGGAAGCAGCTATCTTGTTTGTGTATGTCCGTGTTATCTATGTAGTGTCGGGTCTATCAGTATTCATGAGATACACCCACTATTTTTTTTTTTTTCCGGCTTCTCTCGGCTCCTATCGGTCTCACTCGGCCATTGAATAGTTTTCTCGGCTTTTTCCGGAGAAAAAAGACTAGAGACCTGTTTTTTGTGTCTTTTTGATGATGTCGGACAGGGTCCGACATTGGACCGGAAAGGGAAAATTGCGATGTCAGACCAGGTCCGACATAGGACCGCAAAGGGTTAAGGTAATCCAATCAGAAATGCTAATGACATATTTCAGGTATATAAAGGCTTAAGTTCTTAGTGTATCCACCTGAGGCAATCGTGGCCAGTAGTCGTGCGCAAAATTATACAAATCGAGCAAAAACTTCACAGAAAAAAAACTATATGAAAAGTGCATTCTTAAAGGCGGTGGCTAAGCTGAAAATTAGTGGTTCCCATTAGTGTATGTGTTTTAAAAACATTTAGAACGTCCCTCATACAATGAATTCAGGTATGAATGACAGCCTTTAGTAGACTCAATTCAATATCCATCCACATTATTGTATTTTAGCACCATTGCAGTCACGATTACAATTACAGTTATAAGGTTTAATTACAAACATCATGAAATAATGAGAGTAATTATTCCCAGTGTCACTCCTGGAGGTTGGCCAGACGTCTCTGTGAAAGCTTTTGTATCTTGCTCTTCTCGTTGAATATCTTCACTTTGACAGTTGTCCAATCATGCCTTATATTTGAGTGCTGGAACAAAAAATCCTCCATCTCTTTTTTACCTATAATACAAAATGGAGTGAGGTAACCAGTGGTGTACCACAGGGATCAGTATTAGGCCCTCTGGTATTCCTAATCTACATTAATGATTTAGATTCTGGTATAGTAAGCAAACGTGTTAAATTTGCAGACGACACAAAAATAGGAGGAGTGGCAAACAATGTTGCAGCAGCAAAGGTCATTCAAAATGATCTAGACAGCATTCAGAACTGGGCAGACACATGGCAAATGACATTTAATAGAGAAAAGTGTAAAGTTTTGCATGCAGGCAATAAAAATGTGCATTATAAATATCATATGGGAGATACTGAAATTGAAGAAGGGAACTATGAAAAAGACCTAGGAGTTTATGTTGACTCAGAAAGCTATAAAAAAGGCCAACAAGATGCTCGGATATATTGTGAGAAGTGTTGAATTTAAATCAAGGGTAGTAATGTTAAAACTTTACAATGCATTAGTAAGACCTCACCTAGAATATTGTGTTCAGTTTCTGGTCACCTCGTTACAAAAAGGATATTGCTGCTCTAGAAAGAGTACAAAGAATAGCAACCAGAATTATCCTGGGTTTAAAAGGCATGTCGTATGCAGACAGGCTAAAAGAATTGAATCTATTCAGTCTTGAACAAAGAAGACTACGCGGCGATCTGATTCAAACATTCAAAATCCTAAAGATATAGACAATGTCGACCCAGGGGACTTTTTTGACCTGAAAAAAGAAACAAGGACCAGGGGTCACACATGGAGATTAGATAAAGGGGCATTCAGAACAGAAAATAGGAGGCACTTTTTTACACAGAGAATTGTGAGGGTCTGGAACCAACTCCCCAGTAATGTTGTTGAAGCTGACACCCTGGGATCCTTTAAGAAGCTGCTTGATGAGATTTTGTGATCAATAAGCTACTAACAATCAAACGAGCAAGATGGGCTGAATGGCCTCCTCTCGTTTGTAAACTTTCTTATGTTCTTATGTTTTTATATTAATATAGGTTAATCTATTGAAATACATGGATAGACCTAAAGAATACTACTGTGCGTCATAGAAAAAAAAATCTTGTAATACCCAAATGGTAATATTTTCGCTGGGCTCTGAACGATGGTATTATCACTTCAACACATCAGCTTGAGCTCAAAGTGTGGCTTGTGCAGAGCTGGCATTTCAGTCTATCCACCACGCAGACCCGAAAGGAAGACACATATTGTTCAGACTCAAATCCATATATTACAATAAACAATAGCTGGTTTAGTGTGTATTACCAGGGGTAATACCATCTGAATGGTTCCTGTCCCCAAAACTCTCTCCCCAAAACCTCTCTATGGTATTATTCCCTGGTAGTACACACTGAACCAGCCATTATTCCAGTTGTTAAATGATACAATAATTAACATTTTATATAAAAAAAAAAAAAAAAAACAACAAACAAAAACACAATAACATTTACAGACTAGCCATAATCCTGGACTGTTCCATTATACAAAGGTGTTTGCTTTACATAAAAAAGTAGCCGCATGTAAGAAACAGGGCATATTTATGATGGTCTTTACACAAATACAGTTTGCACCATATACAGTATATCTGTGTATTTACAAGTAGTCTCAGGCCGATTGGTTTGGTGCAAATTCTGGGGTGAATCAGTTTGTTTTGGATGTTTCATTTATGCCTGCAAATGAACTGAACCGTACTTCAGCATGCACCAAACGACCATTTGTGAAAGGGCTTTTAAAGACTCAAAAGTACTGTATGCCTAAATTATTGTTGTTACTAGCAATATTAACACATTGTTTTCTTCACAAAAAAAGGATGTAAATCCCATTTTGATGCAAATACCTTGATAAATCTGACTGAAGGCAAAGATACTGGTACCCAATAAAGTACAGGTGTGTGGATTTGTGTTAATCTGCATATTGAAAACCAGTTGAATATTTTATATAAAAAATTACACTGCAATATAATTATATGATAATCGTGGTATTTTTTCTGATAGTTATCATACCATGAGAATTTCTTAGCATCCCACCTCTACATCTGACCCTATGTCACACCTACGTCAAACTTATCCAATTGTCAGGAAAATTCATATGGATACCCAAACACCCCACCCCCAATAAAGAAACTAAAAATATAGTAAAATGCCAAAGGATTATGCTATTGGGGGCGGGGAGTGTTTACTTTGAACGGACTCAGACAGAATGTATAAGAAAACTAAATATTCAATATATGTATGGCACCATTACAATCATTACAATCTCACCTGGCATTTGTTTTCTGCTTTCACCTTGTAAGGCTTGAAATAGATAAGCACTTGGTCTTCATCTACTTTGGCCCATCTTGTATACTTTCATCCTGCACAAGATAACAAATACAATTATGAAGTTACTTCATCAGTGGCGGACTGTAGCAAGATTGATTGATGTAGCAATCTCTGTGTCCTCCAGTTTGAAAGATCCACTTGCACACAATAGTGGCTATATAACTTGATTTCATTAGTATGCTTAGCAATCCCCGGAACAATGAGACCATATAGAAAAAACAATACTTTAATCTGCATTTTCATCATATAACTCTATACATTAAATTAATTTATGAAGTTAATATTTTTTATATATAAATGTATGAAAATAAATTTGGTTCAAGTACATGTATTGGGGGTTGTTTTAAAACAAAATCTGACAGGGGATATTATATTATTTCTACCATTTTCCCTGCACCTGGAATCTGTGTCTATTTCACAAACACCAAAGTTGGGATTCATTTAAAACAATAAAATCACCAGTTTGTTTTATTGTTAAATAAAAAAATAAAAAAAAATAGTAAATGGGGAAAACTGACTTGGCTTAGTGGCTGCCATGGTTTTATAATTGACATATAAATTAAATCAATGTCTACATAAGACATATTAAAAAGTGGATGAGTAAAGGTCTCCACACACCAGACACAAAGTGATTTTTTTAATTGGCAACGACTCCCGACGAGACCTTTCGCAGCGACATGACCACACAAACCAGCAGCGATAGGTTTGAAAATTGCCAGATCTATACAACTGTTCAAAATTGCTATTGACAGAACTATGATCAAGACTGGTACTACTTATCAACATGATGTGGAAATTATGAGTGTCTTCTCTGATGGTATTTCAACACATATGGCAATAAATCACACATACCAGGCTTATCCAGTTCTTTCGAAATGGACTCCCATATATTCCCTTTCAAATCTGTATCTTTATAATTGTGATGGCCTTTGTCATAAAGCTCTGGGTAGTTTTTCAACGACAAGTATTTTTCCTCCGTCATTTTGGAAACTGCTTCACCCTGCTGGACCACGTGCATTGAAGCTGTTCTCCGATTGCTCAATGCCCTAGTTGACGTGCGTCAAATCGCAAAAAATCGGATTCAATCCTATTTATTTCTCGTCAGTCCAGTGCTGCCCTGGTACCGTTCCTGCGTAGCTTGTCGTGTGAAAGATACTTATCAAAAGTATAGGTTCTATTCATTTTGACGCATCACTGCACAGTTTTCGCTTGTCGCATTGCATCTTAAGTGCCCGAAATGCCTTATAAATGCATATGCACAACAGTATCTCTTTCATACTGACCGGAAATTTCAGTTTTTCACCACCACCATCCCTGTACTGTAACAATCGTCCGCTAACAACACCTTTTGGATTTTCTTTTCCACTGTCCCCTTAATTGACCTGGCTGTGTGGCATGGAGCATTGTCCTGCTGGAAAAACCAATCCTCAGAGTTGGGGAACATTGTCAGAGCAGAAGGAAGCAAGTTTTCTTCCAGGACAACCTTGTACTTGGCTTGATCATGCGTCCTTCACAAAGACAAATCTGCCCGATTCCAGCCTTGCTGAAGCACCCCCAGATGAGTCCAATTTTCAGCTTTGCCCAACACCTGGTCGTCTAATGGTTAGACGGAGACCTGGAGAGGCCTACAAGCCACAGTGTCTCGCACCCACTGTGAAATGTGGTGGAGGATCGGTGATGATCTGGGGTGCTTCAGCAAGGCTGGAAATCGGGTAGCTTTGGCATGAAGCAAGCCAAGTACAAGGTTGTCCTGGAAGAAAACTTGCTTCCTTCTGCTCTGACAATGTTCCCAACTCTGAGGATTGGTTTTTCCAGCAGGACAATGCTCCATGCCACACAGCCAGGTCAATCAAGGTGTGGATGGAGGACCACCAGATCAAGACCCTGTCATGGCCAGCCCAATCTCCAGACCTGAACCCCATTGAAAACCTCTGGAATGTGATCAAGAGGAAGATGGATGGTCACAAGCCATCAAACAAAGCCGAGCTGCTTGAATTTTTGCGCCAGGAGTGGCATAAAGTCACCCAACATCAATGTGAAAGACTGGTGGAGAGCATGCCAAGACGCATGAAAGCTATGCTTGAAAATCAGGGTTATTCCACCAAATATTGATTTCTGAACTCTTCTAAGTTAAAACATTAGTATTGTGGTGTTTTAAAAATGAATATGAACTTATTTTCTTTGCATTATTCGAGGTCTGACAACACTGCATCTTTTTTGTTATTTTGACCAGTTGTCATTTTCTGCAAATAAATGCTCTAAATGACAATATTTTTATTTGGAATTTGGGAGAAATGTTGTCAGTAGTTTATAGAATAAAACAAAAATGTTCATTTTACCCAAACACATACCTATAAATAGTAAAACCAGAGAAACTGATAATTTTGCAGTGGTCTCTTAATTTTTTCCAGAGCTGTATATATTTTTCAAACAAGCGCAAGGTGGTGGTGCAAGCTCTGTCTCACAGTGAGGAGAAAAATTAGGCACTATTATCTTGTGGATTCTGAGATGTTAGTAAAGGTTCCGAAATAATTGTATTTTATCTTGCTCTTAATTGTATTAATACTTGTACTGTGATTCTTGAAATGTATTTTTGTTTACGACTGTAAGTCGCCCTGGATAAGGGCGTCTGCTAAGAAATAATAATAATGACACAGATAATGACCCTTGTCCAACAGAATGTTATAATACAGTAGTGTACCAAATTTGAAGATATCGCAAAGCATGTGTCAACTATCATTGGTAATGGTTCTTAATTTCTAATGAACAAATAAGAAACCTTACCTTATCATTAAGCATTGAAAAATGAAGGATTCTGTGCTTGACATGGGATGCTGTGCTTGACATTGCATTTTAGATCACAAGGACTTAAAATGCAAATCAAAAGAAATGAATTCTCACAGTAAAAAAAAAAAAAGTGATTTTTTTTATAGGAAGAGAATAAAGAACAGCCAAAAAAAAAAAACCTTAGTCTTGGGGGACCATCCCACTAAAAAACGCTTCGTCCTAAAAGGGTTCAATTCAAATATCACTACTTTTATAACTTATCAGCCTGTGATGCAACTCATGTCTTGGCAAAGTACTGAATTATTTATTAAGAAACAAAATAAAGCACACATAAAAAATAGAAGAATATGAAGCCAATATCTCAAAGCGTTTGGTCTTTATTTTCCAGAAACGAACGTCGCATGACCGCAATTTGGCAGCCATCTTAGGTCACAGATCAACGTGACCAGTAGTTAGATTTTTC
>NW_026707870.1:0-19259 GCF_902713425.1 Acipenser ruthenus
TTTCTCAAAAGGCAACGCAGAAAAGGTAAGGCAAATCAATAATATACACATTCTGTCTGTGTTCCAATTAGCCACAATGCCTTAAGAGCAACAGCCCTTATTTATCACCTGCTGATAAAATATTTACAGACATCAACACATAAAAGGTCTTTTGTAGTCCATACATTCTTTGTCACTTACATACGCCACAGGTTTTTATTCAACCATGTAAAATATCCACTTTGTAAAATGTTGTGCAGTGGGTGGACTGGTACAGTACAATAATAACATACACACTTGCAGTGTATTTTAAAGGGTTATTTTAAAAGTGTAATTGTTCACACTTTGACAAACATATATGAAAAACAAACTGTAGTCAGTCCCCATCCACACCACATCTCTTACTGACTACAAACGCCCCAGTGTGCATCAATGTAGGATATATGGTTAACAATCTTCTCTTTTTAGTGGTTTCACAAAAAAAAGCAATAAATAATAATAAAAACATAACAATACAAAAAATGTAGAGGTTGACAAACATTACTGAACCCAGCAATACTGACCATATTTCACTGCCAGCATACTGGCAAATGTATCCACTATGCTTTGAAGGGGCCCTTAATATTCCCTCCAGGCACAGCGTTTTATCCAAAGCCAGTTTAATACACACAATACAGTAATATAGAATAAGAGGGGGAGAATCCTGTGACAAGTAGCCACTGCTATTACTGGAAAACACAGTCTGATACTTTAGTTGTATTAGTGGCTGCTTGGTATTTCATGTGGTAAAAACTACCCCAAAAAATATATTTTTAAAGAAGTAACAATTTCTGACTTTTAAAACAACTGCTGAATAACTAAAACGAAATGCTCAAAATATAGCAGCTGATTTGAGAAGAAGTCTTTGCTTTGTTGTGGTCTCAAAGGTTCCCACATTGAGATGTTCCTGGTTATTACCCAAGCGCTTCCATGGTGATAACAGGTAATCCCTGCTTTAAATGAGGTGTTACTAAAAATTGTAGTTTCTTCTATAAAATGTAGTTACTTGAACTTCAGAAGTAATGTTTTATATTTGTTTAAACACCTTATTGTTCAATGGTTTCCCTGGTTCCTTTTGTTTCTAAGCAACCATTCATCTTCAGACTTTCTTCTGCCTGCTCTTCTAGTTGGTCATACTCCTCATCCAGGAAATCAAGGGAGTTGTTGCTAGGCAACCCTCGGATTGTAAATTTGTGAGAGACCTTGGTCCAGTGTTCCCGATTGGCGGAAACTCTCCCATAAAGCTCTGCTGATTTCGGGAAAAGTTCTTGAAGCAGCCTTTATGAAAGATAAAAACAAGAAACTTTTTTTACAGAACAAACTATTACATGCTCAACATTTTGAAAAGCCAAATATACATTAATGCCACTACCTACTTTCTGTCAGTCTATAGGATGAGGCAGCCATACCTCTTTGAGTCTGATCTCATCAGGTCATAGAAGCTAAGCAAAGAAGGACCTGGTAGTATTTGGATGGGGGCTTCCACAGAAGATTATTTGTTGTTGGTTTACTGGAGAGCTGTCAGCTAACCAAAGACCAGCATGGTGCTAGGCGGAATTGCGGCCTAGAATTTATTTGGAGAATTAATCCCAGCCGGTACCATGGATAAAGCCATATGAAGGTCAGTAAAAAAAAATCTCATGTAGTTGACCGCTGTAAATGAGAAGCTGTTTCTGCCTGGCTAAATAAGAACATCATTTTGGTCTAATGCAACTGTAGGCACTACAAGTCCAAGTCCAACTCTTAGTGAAGTCTATTTCAAAAAGCCACCAAACAATCCCTACAACTGGCTGTGGTGGCCAGTGATTGAGTGGATTTGGGGACTGAACTATTTCCTCTTCCTCAAAAAGGGTATGCCCCGCAGACAGAAGTAGGGACCCAACATCCCGAGTCACTCTCTGTAGCTGTCTAGATAAAGGGTAGCTACTTTTAACAATGACTGTAAGTTGCTAAAATTGTTTTATGAGTTACCAACAGTTAAAAAAACAGAAGGTTCTGAGACCTAATAAACGTGGTACAGCATGCCACTGGTGTCCCGGCACACTTACTTGTAGATGGGCATGGCAATGTGCTCCATGAAGCTAATCTGAAGCTCTGGGATGTAGGCTTTCTCTCTGTCCATCATTTCACTGGGTCTATTGCCCATGGCTTTCTCCTAGAGAAAAACACAAACAAAACACACGTTGAGAACAATAGAGGCTTCTTTTGGTAATGGGATGATCAGAAGAAGGGGAGATATCAGTGTCTGGGGGCAAAAATAGTCAAAGATTCACTTTCAAGCACATCTCATACAGTCGTTCTTAAATAGAAATGCAGGCATAATGAATGAACAATGCACTTAATAAAGTAATTATATGTATTGTATGTATCCCGTGGTATTGTACATAACTGAAAGGCACACATACAGTATTGATACATAAAGTCATGACTGCAGAATATTTCTACTTCCTGTAGCCCTGACTATTGCAACAAGCATTATGTGGAACAGTGGTGCTCACTTACTTTTAAAGTCCTTAATCTTGCTTTAATAACGATTTGAATTGAAAAAAAATAAAGGTATTGTTGGATCAAAGCCATAGGCTGCTTAATTCAGTAATTAGGGGCATGGTTGGAACAAAGTCTAGTATTTATGATACACATTATACAGCAGATGGTTCTACAGAACGAAGAGCTCAAAAGTTATCAGTGTTCTTCAGTTTGATGAACATGTTCTCAAACACAAGCTCAAGGTTTCTTTCAAAGTCTCTGAATAAATGATTCATTAACTAATTACAATTAATTTACTTCCTATAAATCATATATTGTGAGAGAGAAAATTAAATGTAGAATTCATCATTTAAATATGTTTAATGAAACGCAAGCAGGCTGTTATGAATGCTCAAGAATTGTGTGTGTTCCCTTGTTTTTTTGTTGGCTAAAACACATACATACCAGATCGCCCTGGGAAAAGAATTCCTTGTAAATAAGTTCCTGTTAAAAAAAAGAAATACACCTATTAATGTATAAACTGAATGTCTGGGCTATGTTGTAAAATGCCATCTAGTGGGAATTGGGACGTCACTGATTTCTTAATGAACAAGACACTTGCTCGACTAATCCAATAGCCTGGCATCCTGTTTAAATCCCAGAGCATTATGGTGCTGTATGGGGTGGTGAGAGGGTATGTATTATACACTACAGGGAGCTGTATAAACTCTAGGATTACTCCATTGAAAAATCAGTTTGGGTGGCAATGTATTATTTATCACCACATATCAAGGCAAATAAGATCCACAGCTGAAGTGAAAGTTATCCCAGCAGGGCTTTAAAACACAGAGGAGGCACACAGTTTAGGATTTGTAATAGATTAATAATAGCTTCAATAAGCAAGCTATAATGGATGTTCTTAACAATTAAAGATGGTTATGAATCAGAACAAGCTATAGCAGTGTTTTAAACCCTGTGGTGCATTAAAACAAACCTTATAAGTACTTTATAGCATGCCATCTATCGTATTATTACATTGTATTGTAATTGTTAACAACAATAATAAACACCTTAATAACATGTTTGTTTTTTTACATACTTTTGCCAAAGACAATTAAAAAATGGGTAATAAATAACCATGAATCTGAGTTATAGGTATATCAGGAACACATAGCAAAGTACCCAGTTAGTTTTTGACTGGGTACAATAATATATAATATGACTCATTTATATTTAGAGGACAAAGCATATTGATCAACCTGTTCTTTCTGTTGTTGTTTTTTGGGTGAGTACTATACACAGTATGATAATGATTAGGTTAGCCTCTTGGGTGTTATCTGTGATATTCAAGGGAGCAAACCATTGCGTTTTGCATATGGTCATATCAGCAATTTGGCAACACAGGTAACCCCCACAGGGCAAAGCCACCACAAACGTGTCTCAGCTATCCCTACTTTGGATGGCATTATAAAATTGCTGTCCTATAGTTACAAAAACCATGCCCTGTCTCCAATTGGAATGCTCACAATGTAGACTTACAATGTAGTTAAAGAACAGAGACATAACCCATAAGCTGTACTATACTTACAGCAATCTTAGTGGTGGTTTTCCATCCTTTGGTCTGGTCTGACAGGTCACATGAGGTCATGAGCAGGCAGAGGATCAGACTGTGGTGATGCTTGTTCTTTGGGTCATAGCCCACTAGGATAAAACAAAGAGACCGACAGGGTTTGAGTTGCCCTGACTGGCAGAGATAAAGTGGTTGGTGGCTCTGTCCATTTAACTCAAAGCCAATATCAACACTATTATACTTGAATATTATAATTGTTTACCAAAAACTCTTGACCATTTGAAGAGCCCATACAGTATTATTTAGTTTTTAGTTATATAGTGCTTTTCATGACACACAGGGATGACTTCATCAGTACGTGCCCTGAACAGTGTAATTACATGGATAAAGGCACTACCCAAATCTATTTGGTTCATTTTATCAACCTACTGTATATTCCCTCAGGATAAACCACCTCTGGATTTTATCAAACACCTACCTGTGGTTATCCCAGAATTACCCCCAATAAATATGTTTTTGATATAATATTTAATGTGGTTCTGGATTCTTGCTGAAATGGGTTCAAAAACAGAATCACACACAACATTCCAAATTGCGTGTGCCTACATTTTGCCCAGGTTAGTTCAAATGCATACATTGCTGCTTGTGCATTCAATGGAACAGCTCCCATCTGTAAACCTTGTAGACATTGTGAAAAACAATGAAACTTGTTCGGTTTAATTGCATGTGCTTGTTTGCCTCAATACTGCTGGTGTGTATAAAACACAAAGATAACCAGAGTTCTCCAGTAGAAAACACGTGATGTACACACTTCTCATATGTCTTGTATCATTAACAGTAAAATTGAAGCTAATGATGGGTAAGCAGTCTTAAATTGCTTCTTTTTTGTTTTATAATTTGAATGGGCTTTTTTCCATTCAGAAAAAAATGTCTCTACAATTTGGAGTAAATAGTGTTGAGAATCTAGTCGGATGTGTAGTAGTGGATGGGGAAGGTGGAATCCAGCTCATCATATTCTTGCCTTCTAAGATTTGAAAGTTGAAACCACATTAACTCAACAGTTATTGCTGCACTCAAGTATGCATTTCAAATTGGTTTCGTTGTTTAGGATGTAATGTTAGAGACTACTTGAAAACAGGATACTGCATCCGCAGCTAAAGCCTTTCTCATTGATTGGTAACAAGGAATTACCCTTTAACATTGTTGATTGTGTTAAACCAACCAAAGGAAAAGTCTAAATGTCATGCCAAACGAAACTTGACTTCAAAGATGCTTGTTCCCGTCTGCTGCCTGTAGAATTCTCAAAATGCTATACACATGTATACCAATAGATGTCAGCATAACCTGCATAATAATGAATGAGAAAGGGACCCTCACGGGACAAGGAGGAAATACATCTGGAACAAATGCGTCCACATGGATTGAATGATTGTTTGTCTGTACTCAATATTTTGACAGAAGCCTAATAAAAGTGTTAGGGCCAAGAATGTAACCTTCATTTTATCCTTGTTAAAGGCTAGCAACAATTATATTTTCACAGAAACATCAGCATATATTCTTCATCGACTCACAACCTAGAATTACATTGAATTGGCCCAACCGTAACCTATACATCTACTGGATCTATTAAGCCCTTTAACCTTACCAGGCTTCAGTAGTGCCCCCTGTTCCCCAACGATTTCCCCAAACTTCTTGGAAGGTAGTGCATGAATACTCTAACTCAATATAATGTGCACAATAGGTTTCTTTACATACAATACCCTTCTCATTTCATTTGTGTGGTCTTTACAAGCGCCTTCCAGCATCTCAAGATAGGAAATATTTTTACCATCTGCCATTTTCTGAAGGTCTTTGAAGATACGTAAATGATGAGCCAAGTCAGTTGCCAATATAATATCTCTCATCAGATCCAGCATCCTTTGGTAATCCTAAAATAAAACAGTATGTGTGTTTTTTGTTAGGTCCATCTTCATTGAATCTCAAGGTGACATCTCAAGGTAACTTAATTCCTTGATGTAATAGCTGATTTAAAGCGCATTCTATTAGAAACAGCTGCATACATATATATATATATATATATATATATATATATATATATATATATATATATATATATATATATATATATATATATATATGTATATATATATATATATATATATATATATATATATATGTATATATATATATATATATATATATATATATATATATATATATATATATACAAAAATAGAATGTTAATTCCAATCCTAGTTTGACCATGTTGCTATTTCATGCAGTTATGTAAAATCTAGGGTTACCGTGTATAACTTATTGTAATTTCTCACTGACCTTTCTGGAGAACTGCTCAAAGATGTTACATCCATGAGTGTTTAGAATGGCTATTGCCTGGGCAAAGTGGTGTCTCTGAGGAGAAAGAAACCTAAATAGATTAAATCTAATGTATAATATAATATAACATGCTTTTAAAAGGGTAAAATACAAGCATGTGACATTTTACCTCCATCACTGATCCTTCTGAGCTGTATAGGGCAGCCAGCACAGATTGCTAAAAACAAGAGAAGTATCACAGACACAAAAATAATTAGATTCCTGGTTGGATGATGAATGAAATCATTTGTTTTTTCAGAAGGTGAGATTAGATTTTGAGTTTGTGTTGAGGAATCGTCTCTGGAAATACTGCAGACACAGCTAACATCATGTATTATTATTTGGTGCATCAAAATATTGTTATTAAAAATAAACAGTGAGATGAAATGTCTTGTTTAAACAGGTGACCTGCTACATGGCTTTATAAGTCATGCAATATCTAAGGAGAGATAAATCATTGTGTGAGTTATTCATCATTAATACAGAGATGGCAGCCTTTTTTGCATGTAACTAATATTTTTTGTGTCAACTCAAGCGCTCTGTTTTATTATAGTAAAGACTACAGCTAAGGCCAAAAGTTTTGTGTCACCCTATAGAATTAACTAATTTTGCTTTATAAAGTCGAATAAAACCTGCTGAATAATGTTATCTTAATATATTTAATTACATACCGCTTTGTAGTTTTCCATATACTTGACGAAAAACAGACACAAACTGAAATACGACATTTCGAAATTAAAATTTTTTTTAGTCTAGATAATGCAAAACTTTTGGCCATAGCTGTACATTGCTTGACTACTCATGTCTCTATGCAAATTCTATTATTCAGTGCATTTTTACTGGTTACAGCCTAGGTTTGTTTTTATTTTGTAATGGGGCTGAGACCCATCAAATCTTCCTGGAGATAGCGTACAACACTAACCACCCCTGTGTCTTATGCTGTCCGAATACTTGGAGGGTAATACCATCTTATATAGCACGATTATTTACATACAGTAGTACCCCTTCTCAGTTTGTTTACTTCCATTCAGCTTGTAGGAGGCAAGTGAACACTTCTCACTATGGTAAACTACAGTGTACGACAGATCTAAAGCAGTAACATCACACTTCACAGCTCCTTACCGAATCCACTTGGAAGGAATTGTTGGTTCCTCGGTGGTCCAAGTCATGGCACATACACGATACAAAAAGAGCAAATATCTCAATGTCCCTGAAATAAAAAAGAGGTTAAGTCATTAACCATTCGAACTTCTACACATATTCTGTAATTAGCTCATTATCGGTGTATACAGTATGTAAAGATTTACTTTTGCCACTCTTAGTCTAGCATTAAATCCTTTGTGTGGCTTTTAAAAAGTTCCAAATGACAAAGCAAACAACAACTGTGATAAAAAATTCATGTTTTTTTCATTCTTGATGTCTTTTCTAAATCTTGCCTTATTCCAGAGTGTTGTCATGAAAATATACAGACAACCACAGATTGCAGAGAACTTCTTTAAAACATTTTACTCATACTTTTTTGCTGGGTGTCAATGTAACAAAGTCCTTCCAATGTCTCTCATTGAAAATGAGCAAATTATCTACTGTTGGGGAAAGCAGGGATCAAACCTTATGGTTCTTACCCAAGCATGCTACAACCCAGACTAAAAGAGGACCTCTGTTAATAGTACAAGTAACCAACCAATCATATCTACTTCTTCCAATGGGACACTATTGTGCAATTATCTGAGTACAAGTAACTGACAAGATGGAAATAGTTAAAACATGTTCCTAATGCATATTGTAGATCCATCATTTCTGCTGAGTGGAGCACTTGTCCCAGGGGAAATCTGCCTGCAATATTGTTTGGTCCTCACCTCTTCCGAGTGCTGAATTAATCATTGTGCCAATAACTAAGGGTCCTAGCCTTCAGTTGAACTGAGCCCAGTGCTGTCAGTCCCTTGCCCTTTAGCAAAACTCAATCCATCACTGAGATTGCCAATATTGGACTTGCCCTGTTACACCAGAGAGGCTTGAGTCCTGCTTTTGTCTACTCATCCTTCACCTTGTCCAAGACCCAACCTCATCAACGAACCTGTCGGTGGTTAGATAAAAAGAGTCTCGTTCTTTGGAAATCCCTGCGCTTCGGGGGTTTAGATAACTAAATTCACCAGAATTAAAGATCCTTCAGTCAGGCTGCTAATCCTTTTGAGTATACTAATATTATTCTGGTATTGTGTCAAGCAGATTGGAATTGAGAGCCTATTTATGAATTTGGACTGGATGCCAATTGTTAACACTGTTTCAGTTGCCATAGGCAAAAACTAAATGACATGTTGTCCATATTATGCACTTCCCTACTGTAATCTGCAAGTCTCAATCAGCTCCCAACACCCCTAATTGCATGTCATATTAAAATTCTAAGTCATTTAAAACATATTACTATCTGCCCATTCCTGAAATTGAAACATGCCAGTGAATAGCAAATAAAGTGTTTTATAACATGATAATGCAAAAAACACAAAGTAAGCCTTTTTGGTAAACTATCAGTATACTGTATCAATGTGGTTCTCAACATTAAATATTTACATTGTTTTTAATATTGATAATAATAATCCATCCATTATCATTAACCACTTACTCCTTTACAGGGTCGTAGTGAGCCGGAGTCTAACCCAGCATACACAGGGCAAAAGGCGAGTCGGGACGCCAGTCCATCGCAGGGCACCACACACACACAGGGGCAATTTAGAGTGACCAATCAACCTAGACAGCATGTCTCTGGAAGGAAACCGGAGTACCCGGAGAAAACCCACGTGAACACGGGGAGAACATACCAACTCCACACAGACAGTACCCGAGGCTGGATTCGAACCCAGGACCCTGGCGCTGTGAGGAAGCAGCGCTAACCACTACGCCACCGTGCCACCTGATGATGATGATGATGATGATGATAATAATAATAATAATACTAATGTCCCTAATATTTCCTGATTTCCTCTAGTTATTCTCAAACACGTGGCATGTTAATTACAGTATGGTCCCTATGTAGGCAGCACCAGACATTTTTGTAATATTAAGCTGGGGATTCTTTATCTCTTAAAGCTATTGCACTGATTTTGTATTTACTTAAAAATGTGACACATACACACCAGGAAAATCTCATTAAGTTGACACATCCAACTTTTTTCAAGAGGGACCCAGTAGACAAATATACGTCTAACATGATCGATTGATTCTCACGCAAACTTTTCTCTAACCAGTGATTGCATATACCTCGAGGAAGAAAGTAATTGTGAATCAAGTGTTTAAATTTACCCAGTGAAGCAGCATTTCAAATGTCAGGTGGTAACCGATTCCAGAATTTAGGAGCACTGTACATAAAAGATGTCTGACCTAGCTTTGTTTTCATAAAAGGAATTTACAGTTTACCTTCCCCTGGAAAATTCTCATCTGAAAATTCTCACCCTACCCCACCAAACAAGCACACATCTCTACACCTTGATCTACAGAAATAGAAATGTAACCTTACTCAAGATACTTGGAGAGTTCCAGATTCTGGTTCAGGAGATAACAGAAATGAGAGACAGAGAATGCGTGCATCCAGTTGTGATAGGGTGGATCCCTGTATCCCTTCTTTACCATGAGACAGAACCTAGAGGCAGAAAAGAACATTCCTCTGTTATAGAACATAAAAAAGTACTGTACAGTACATAGACAGACACACAGCTGCAGTACGAAACCAAAGTGACTAAATATACTAATTAAAGTGCTTACCTTGCCAATGTTTTAATGTCTATCTTATAAGTGTTAATAAAGCCCATGTCCTCAAACATGCTTAGAATAGCCTGGGGAGAGAGAAATAATAATATGATTGTGGTTGTTTAATAAGCTTGATAAAATTGATATAGTAATATCAATGTGGATAAAGCAAAGAAAAACAAAGAGAAAAGACACAATACAAAAGCTTATTGACCAATGAACACCACATTATTTTTATACTGTTACAGTAAATAGGGAGGGATTATAGTATTTTAATCCCTTACCCATTAAAGTCCTATCATTTGTTTTTTATCATTCTCTGTTGTTTTATTCATTATTTACCATGCTGAATGACTATTCTGACAAACGTGTTTTCTACCACTGGGTATGTTTCTGAAAGGACTCCTACAAAATGGATTTCTGAGGGTGAGTTGGTTTGAAAAAAGAACACCTCAAAGTGTGTTCCTTTGAAAACCTCACCATAGGAGTGTCATCATCTGGCAAGGAGCGAGGCGTGTAGGTGAAATAGGCAAAGCTTGGATGAATCTCATTCACAGGTTGGATTCCAAATGTCAGAAGCTTGGTCATCTCTTCCTCTGATACCTGTTTAAAGATACAAAGAAAAAAATATGAGCACAGGCTAAATCAACTGACTTTTCTTCTGATAGTAGTTTTGCTGTTTGGCGACTTATTAAAAAGCAATTGCAGGCTAAAATAATAGTGTCTGTCATAACGAGCACCTCAAGAGGCTTTGTTCACGAAAGATAGTAACAGTCAAAAACTAGATGATTGTGTGTTTACCTTCATATGATACATCATCATTTCATTGGCCAGGTGACTTCTAAACTGAGCTTCATGGACTTTCTTATACAGCAGAGACTGTAGAGGGGAAAAAACAGCAAACATCTTCAATTGTTAGCATCAGAAATAGATTTACCTTGTCACCCTATTTGACAGACGCTTTTAAAAAAAAAAAAAATTAATTCGGTATTAATATATTTAAAGAGATTTAGTTTTGTGAGTCTTGCCTATTCAAAAACATTTTATGTAGAATTCTCTATTGTCATTTCTGCAAAGACAATTATTCGCCAGGATTAAACTGCTTCTAAAAAGACACCGCATGGCTGACTGTACGGGAGTGAGGTGAGGAAGCATATCAGTGTTGTACATGCTTCAGTGCATGGAGCAGTCATAATCCCCTACCCCACTTCCCCACAACCAGCCTTGGAAAGTCTTTTCAGAAGCATTGTTTTCAGGAATAGTTGGTTAGCATGACAAACAGTAAGCATGGCAGAAACAACAATAAATACAGCAATAGGATATTAATATGGTAAGAAAATAAATATTTGGAAACTGTAGGTGGTAAATTCTGAACAGTTATTGAAACTATGGAGCAACTAAATATAAATATTGACGTTCCAATAATAAGGATCTTATTAATAAAATATGAAATACAAATATTTTACATAAGCAGGCAATACAATAATGACATTTTGTTCCATTCAATTGTGTTAAAACCCCACCCATGCCTGATTTTCTTATACATATGTATGAATATTATCTGGACTTCACATGTATTATTAATGACATAAACAAAAAATCCCAAAGAATGACAGAAACTTACTTATCTCTTAAAAAGCAGAAAACACCTCCGTTAAGGCAGATAAAATGTTTTCCAAACCCTACCACAACTAATGCTCAAGGTCAAATATTAAAGGCATATCATCTACATTTTCATAATACTTCTTAGCCTTTAAAATCATATTATGAGTGTTCTGTATGATCGCTTATTGTTATTTGCCAACTATTTACTAATAACTATTCCAGAAAAAATGAAACCATATGAAAATATAGTTTTATGATTATGAAGCACTTAGTAAACGATATAGTGATTTCTTTTTTTTTTTTTTAAATTGCATCATGTACTGTTTAACTAAACTAATAAAACAAACAAGCATGGTCATCCACAGAGGACAATGACTTACGTGAGCAATACTGATTCCACAGTAGATTGAGAACGCCGTGGCCAAATCTTCATCAAACCTATTGAACCCGGGGCCATTAATCTTATTGACCAGTTCAGCTACACCAATCACCTCTAGAGGACAAGAGGAAATAGACTGAATTAGGTTTCTCTCTCAACTGTAGGGGCATTCAAACAGGGAAATACAGTTAACAGCTCGATCTAATTTACAGTACCTGCTAATTTCTGCATGGTATACATCTGTAGCAGAGTACAAAAGCATTGTGATTCAGGGGTGCAACATTCTCATGTCTGTGCACAATTTGTGTGTTTTTGCCACTTCATTTGAAAAAGCTTTCTATTTTACCGTTTACAAACTAAATGCAAGTTGTATTTAAGTACTGTTGTTGTAAATAATCTCCTGGATTGAACCTGTTAGGTTGGATATTCATTCATTCAAAAGTAATGTCTGAGTTGCCACCTGCTGACACTTGACACTAATTTTTTTTTTTTTTTAAATCTGCAATTATTTTTTCTCATTTTCTTCCCAATTTGGAAAGCCCAATTATTTTTTATTTCAACCCGGCTCACCGCTGCCACCCCTGCGCTGACTCGGAAGAGACGAAGACGGACACAAGCGTCCTCCGAAACGTTTGCCGTCAGCCGTCCGCTTTTTTACACTCTGCAGGCCCGCCATGCAGCCACCTCAGAGCTACAGAGTCGGAGGACCACACAGCTCCGGACAACTTACAGGCAGGCCTGCAGGCGCCCGGCCAGTCTACATGGGTCGCTGGTGCGCGATGAGCCAAGGACACCCTGGTCAACCTAAGCCCTCCCCACCCAGGTGGTACTCGGCCAACTGTGCACCGCCCCCTTGGAACTCCCGTCCACGGTTGGCAGTGGAATAGCCTGGAATCGAACTGTCAACCTCCAGGCTATAGGGTGCATCCTGCACTCCACGAGGAGCGCCTTTTACTGGATGCGTCAAGTCTGTATACACGCTGGCCAACAAAACAAATGCATCTGCTATTTTTCTTCAAGCCATTTCCATCAGAAAAAAAACAGTTGGAAAAAAGCAAATTCCATGCACCATTACCACAAAGTATAATATGCTTCAAGCAACAAGGTTCACTAGATCCGAAACACAGAGTATTTATCAAAATGACAGAAAACAAAAGGATTAATCTTCTCCAAAAAGACTGGAACACAGCCAGCTCTATACAGCATAGCCAATAAAGCCTACATTTAATTGAATTTCACCCTCATTACCTTGAATAATGGAAGTGAACAGAGACAATTTAACAAAACAAAATGATTTCAAAGTGAATGTAGTTTTTTACTTGTCAGATTTTGTGCTGTGTTTTGCATTCTCCTGAAGGTCAGGTACCATGAACTGTCTGCATAGAATAGAGCTCTTGTTAGCAATACTGTACTTGTTATTAGTTTGTTTTCTCTGCGGTTTCTTTTTCCTATTGCACACTGTATATGTAAAATCCATTCTATGTGTTCAAAATGAAAGCTTTCCCAATGTGCTGAGTGTGTTTTTGTTGTTACTTTTCATCTACGGACAAAAACAGTATTTGACGTATTGCCTGAAATTTTGCTAAACCACTCATGCACCAATGTAAAAATTTTGCACCAATGAGGGACCAAGCAGAATTTCACCACAGGCTACATTTCACTGTTTATAACAATGGTTATTACAATAGCAAAAAATAATAAAGTAGTCAAGCTTGCCATTATTCTCATCTTTGATGGGGAAGCAAAGAATGTTCCTTGTCCGGAAGCCAGTACTGTCATCCACGCCTCGGTAAAACAGAGGATGGGAATAGGCATCCTTGATGTTCAAGATCTTTCCTGTGGTTGCTACGTGACCAGCAATACCTTGATCAGCTGGGATCCGAAACTCATTCTTCAAAAGAACAAAAAAGTATATAGTTCAGCATATAGCACACTAGCAACTACTTGCTAAGCTCTTAAGGATGAATCAA
Organism: Acipenser ruthenus; assembly: GCF_902713425.1. Classification (NCBI taxonomy): domain Eukaryota; kingdom Metazoa; phylum Chordata; class Actinopteri; order Acipenseriformes; family Acipenseridae; genus Acipenser; species Acipenser ruthenus. The sequence goes on from NW_026707870.1 coordinate 14,123, forward strand.
CAAAGATGTACTGTACTGATTACAACAGGTACTTGGCAGAGTCCACAGCTGAAGCTTGTCTGCCAATACAGGGCAAAACAAATTAAAGTACATTTTTAAAGGTAAAAACTAGGGGTGTGCAGATACTTTTTCTGTGATTTGTCTGGGTAATTTTCTTTAAGATATTTTAAATTCTTAGGGATTAATTCAAATCGAATGTAACCTGTTCAAATGTGTTCATTACACATCACAAAACACAACTTTCCCTTGTTTGCTCTTCTCTACACAATTATTGAGTACCAATCAATACCAATCTGACAGTGTGATTGAATACAGAATCAGTCATGATCAAACCAACTAAAACCACATGTGTGCACAACATCTCTACAGTGAACAATGGGATTATTGTCCAGGGCAAGATTTAAATTTGGATCAAAGAAATACATCTCCAAGTATGCAAATTCAAATTCAAATGACAGGAGTGATCCAATGTTGCCAAAGCATTTCAACACAAATGCAACACCTGTATATAATTTCGTCAGAGTGATTCGCTCTTAAGGTCTTAAGGGGCGATGGAAAGGTCATGTGTATGTGATGAATCCATGGCATTTGCAAGTTTCATTTTATTTTGTGTCAATTTACGGCACAACCTGTCAGTGCCTCTGGTGACATGAAAATTTGCTTCCAATTGGCTTTTAAATCACTCAATGTGGAATTTTATTGCCATTGAATGTTACTCAGTTGTATAGATGTAGGCAAATTAAGGAAAGGCAGCTTTTCTTGTTATGAGATTAACACGTTTTTAATACGGTTGTTTAGATTAATTTCAAGTAAAAACAAGGGGCAAGTTTATATGTATACACATAAGGTTCTAAGCAAGGTTTCTAATACACCTACAGTAATATAGACCACAAACCTGCGTAATTTGCAAAAAAATATTACAATATGGTCAAAGCACATTTTCTTTGTATTTTCCACATACAAAAGTGTTTTTTTTCAATACAATCCGTCAGACACAATTGGATTTCTGGACACTTCAACACACACTGGAGCCTGATGCCTCTAATTCAAAATGCTGAGACTGAACAGTCTGACTAACAGATGGATTTACCTCATCATCATTCACAACACCACCATCAAAAACTTTGGCCACCAGCTCATGGTTCATTCTGTCCAACAGGAACACAGAGCAGCTGTTGATAGATGGAAACATCTGATTAGAACAGGATTTTTTTCATGACTTTTTTATATGTTGACATGTCGAAAAGGGTGAATCCGGGAGAGGCTTTTGTATTCTGTTCTTTAGAGCTTGTTTTAAACACTGTATGCCCATCATTCTCTGTGTGACAGAATGAGATTAAAAATGCCCCTCAACTTTAATCTTGATGAGAAATGATTGAGTAGCAGTGTACTGTATTGTGTTCTCCACTAAAGTGCAATGATAGCACAAGGGCAGTTATGATAGTATGACACATTGGAGAAATGGTACTGTGCCAGTAACCTGGTACCATATCAGTGTGCCATCCTATTAAAAAGCATTACCAATGCACTGCTGGTAATGCTTTGCTTTTCTAGCCATTCTACCATTAGGGTTTCTTCAGGGTGATATATTGGCACTCTTTGATGACGTCCTCTCTGTTTTATGAGCTCTAAAAAGTCTAAAAAATAATATTTACATCCTTGGTTGCTGCTGTACAGACGGTCTCTCTCTACAAAAGACGCCTCATCTGTTTATGTTGTATGAAACTGTACAGTTGCACACTGTGGGTGCCTCATATATAAACCAGATCAACCTCTTACACAATAGTTATTATTTTATTGTACAAAACCTGTAATGGAAACAAACAACACAGCTGTATACCAAATAAGAAAGTGTGCTGTCTCTACCCTGTAGAATCCTAGAAAGTCACATGCCCTCAGTCCCTCAGTAAGGCAAGCCATATCCCCTCAGAGGTTAATGTCAAGAGCACTAACCTATTTAGTATGCAGTGTTTATATAACCCTTCAGATAGCTATATATATATATATATATATAAAACGTGTGTGTGTGTGTGTTATGTTTTTGTGTGTCTGTTAAAAGTATAAAGAAATTGTGCAGATAATCATCTGTTGGTGCAGGCATTACTCAAGGAGAGTATCAAAAGCTACTGCTGGAGTCAAACTGACTTCAGGCAAAAGCTGACAAAGTGAGGCAGTTTTAAAAATAACACTAGCAATTTTAGCAACAGTAGTGTTATTCCTCTGGGAGTAAAACTTGGAAACTTTGTGTGGTAGGCTTGTAAGCGTTTACTATAGTATTTTATATAAACAAAAAAAAACTAATCATTGGAAAGGATAAATGCATGCTATAGCCTTACATTTCTGCATTGCTGAGGTTTCTGGCTTCTATAATGATCTCCTGCAGTAGGACCGACACGTCATCTGTAAAATTAAAATAGGTTCATAATATCGAAAATACAAATTTTCAAATTCAATCTGCAACATAACAACTCTGCTGGGCCTAGTTATATGTAAACAGAAGCTCACATCACATAGCAATTAGCACTTGAAAATGTGTGCTCAGAATCCCTGTCATGCAGACACTAAACAAGGACAAATGTGCTTGCCTTTAGTTGGAAAAAACACATGTGTGTTGCAAATGCTCAATTCACTTTTTAACTGATTAATTGTATTATGAGAAACATTGGTAATGCTTTAAGTTGCATTGAAAATAATAATTAAATAGTGCAGTATATACTGTATAATAAAGACGATAATATGATTCTTACCTAAGTGTGTAAAGAGGTTTTTGGCAACTTGGAGCAGTGCCTGTAAGTAAAGAAACAATTTTGTGTTAGTGAATTAAAACAGGGCTCCAAGGGCTAAGATTTTAACTCCAAAGTATCATTAGCACAGTTTTTACCGAAAGCAGACTATTACACCAATTACAATTTTAATTACAGTCAATCTGGACTGTAAATGAAACCAGCTAACTAAAGGGTTAGAGGCCATATCTCACTGCCCATATTCATGAGCCACCCAGCCCCCCCTCTGTTACTCTAAAACATCATCAACAGTTAACAAGAAAACAAGACGCTCATATTAACAATATCAGCTTTTGAACGTCTAGTGGAACAAAATAGTAGTAACTGAGTTCTGAATTCCAGCTCAGGCAGTCTCCCAGGATGCCTGTCAAAGGCTGACTTAGCTGCAGTCAGTCTTCATTGTGGCACTGGCTACGTCAACCACTTGTGCACTGTGGCCATGGCAACTAGGAAGCACTGTTTGAAAAAGCTCTGTGCACTACTTTAGAGACAAGCTAGCGGTCCTCTTTCTAAATATACAAGAGACAAAAGACAAATTATTGGAATGCTTTGGACTGAATTGACTTTGACAGCCAAGAACATGATGCCAAAGGATGATAGCAGCCCCCTTATCAGTCCCCTCAGGAATCACCTTGGAGATTACCATACAAGGAGGCGGCTGTCACTTGTAAGACATTGCCTATTTTCCATTGGGGTGCTCATACAGCCACTGACCTATTAATTGGACCACTCAGGCCGCACCGTTTGCTTTTAGGGACGTCCACGATGACACATACTGGAGACTCCTTGGAGATCTCGTGAGGCAAAGGCAAGTTCAGATTGCTTATCACTTATCACACAACATTTCCATCCTCGGAACACACGCTCTGTCTTTAAGACTGATCACATTAGCATTAGCAAGTGTTTGCTCTGTGTGAGATGCACAGATTGATTGTAAAGTGCAGATTTGCCCCCAGAGCACTTGATGCATCTTAGTGAGGCTCGATTTTTATCCTGCTGTCAGAAGGGAAAACAAGGGGATTTAAGGTAGAATTGCTTGCATTGGTTGAAGGCACTACTGCAAGCTGATGTTGATAAAAATGTTTTGTAAGTTTTTGGTGGATACTGTACATATTGTTTATGACACTGTTCTTGTTTTATTCATTTAGTCTTCCAGAATTTAGTAGTAGTCTTCCATTTGTTGTCCTTACCTGGCATTCAAACTTGAGCTTTTGTTCCTTCTGGAATGCCAGTGTGCTGGTTAATACTGTTGATGTATAACAGAAACAGTGCTGAATTTTGTGCTCATCTGCTTCTGTGTACCTATGGAAATACATTATTGTGTATGAATTTTCTAATGACACACTGCACAGAAATCCACAGAAACTCTCATGCAATCCAATCAAATAAAAAATAACCAGACTATTAACACAACAATGTCACTGGGACTATACTATCTTATAATGTGACTTGTTGTGCTAGTGCATTTAGACAAATAAGTGCTAGAGGTTACAATTCTGATCGCATCCCAATTTATTTATTTTGAACATTGCCCAAGTGCAATGCGAAAAGATGCTAGTAGCCAACTTTATCAAATTCCCTCCAAATGAAAACAGAGGCATAAAAAGGGCATTGCACAGCAAGGGGCTTGTTGATCTGATGCAGTGGAATTGAAAGAGTTCATCAAATATAAAGAATAAAGTTGCTGAAGTAATAATAGCAAGCACTGTCACAATAGATCCAGTGTGGCAGTATTAACAGTGAGTTAAATCTTTTGACAGTCCCTGTCAATGTGGATTCAAACCCTGCAGATGTTTCATCTACAAGTTTGTACATTGAAAGAAAGCTACTGTCCCGTTAGAATCTACTCCTGGTTTCAGCGAGGACTTTGAATCTAAATCGGAAGGATGCCAAAACAAAAGCTGCAGTGAAATGTATTTTGGTGGAATGAAGAAAAACTGAAAGGGGACCTATTAACCAACAAATGATGCAGCAAGTGTAATACTAAAATATAATGCAGAAGAAGAACTGAGTGAATGGGGAAAATGGGGAAGCTGCTTCCCACAGGTCCTCTATGGCTCAATATAAATATTTTGTCAGCCTCCTCATTGGGAGGTCCTTTGGGATCCCAGCAGGGAAGCTGATTTGCTCAGCATAATTACTTTTAGTAGTTATTATATTGCGTAATGTATTTTACTGCTGGGTTTTGGTTAGAGAAAGCAGACATGTAAGTTCCCTTCATTTCCTCCTCCTCACATACTGATATTGATGCGGTGAAAAGAAAAATAATTTCTTTGAATTCTGGCTCATACAAAGGGTGTAATTGGTAGTTTTTAACTACATATGATTTACTGTTTGCTTAAGCTTACGGTTTA
>NW_026707871.1:0-19235 GCF_902713425.1 Acipenser ruthenus
GTGTCTCTCAGTGTCTCTCAGTGTGTCTCTCAGTGTGTGTCTCGGTGTCTCTCAGTGTCTCTCAGTGTGTCTCTCAGTGTCTCTCAGTGTGTCTCTCAGTGTGTGTCTCGTGTCTCTCAGTGTCTCTCAGTGTTTCTCTCAGTGTGTCTCCGTGTGTCTCTCAGTGTCTCTCAGTGTGTCTCTCAGTGTCTCTCAGTGTGTCTCTCAGTGTGTCTCTCAGTGTCTCTCAGTGTGTCTCTCAGTGTGTCTCAGTGTGTCTCCGTGTGTCTCTCAGTGTGTCTCTCAGTGTCTCTCAGTGTGTCTCTCAGTGTGTCTCTCAGTGTGTCTCCGTGTGTCTCTCAGTGTGTATCTCGGTGTCTCTCAGTGTGTCTCTCAGTGTCTCTCAGTGTGGTCTCTCAGTGTGTGTCTCGGTGTCTCTCAGTGTCTCTCAGTGTGTCTCTCAGTGTGTCTCAGTGTGTCTCTCAGTGTGTCTCTCAGTGTGTCTCTCAGTGGGTGTCTCAGTGTGTCTCTCAGTGTGTGTCTCAGTGTTTCTCTCAGTGTGTCTCCGTGTGTCTCTCAGTGTCTCTCAGTGTGTCTCTCAGTGTGTCTCCGTGTGCCTCTCAGTGTCTCTCAGTGTGTCTCTCAGTGTCCCTCACCATGTGCTTCTCAGTGTGTTTATCTCCCTGTCCCTCAGCGCGCGTCTCCCTTTACCTTCCCTCCAGCTCTCGGTGCCTGAGCTCCAGCGCGCGGAAGGTTCCTTTCAGCTCGCTGTGTTTGCGCGCCAGCCCCTCCAGCTCCGCCTCCTGCCTCTCGTGAAGCACGCCCAGCTTGTCGTGGTCCCTGCGGAGGCTCTCCAGCCACGACCTCACTTCCTCCCGCTCCGCGGCCAGGCGCCGCCCCTCGCCCTCCAGGGTCGCCACTCGAGCCTCGCTCTGAGAGCACTGCGCCGAGAGAGAGGCATGCTGGGAGGCCAGGGCGGTGTTCTCTACCTGGGGGGGGGGAGGGAACGTTTTGAAAATTGGTGCTGAACTGTGTGTGGATGAGTGGGCTGGGGGGGGGGCGGGTCATGTGAGCAGCCCAGACCCAATGAGAAACTAGATCTACGGGTGCTAAGAAATAAAACAATTAATAACATTTTTAAAAACTGCGTGTGAGAGTCTCACCTGCAGTCGCGTGTTGAGAGCCTGCAGGGCGGCGCTCTTGTCCTGCACGCTCTGGGAGTGTCTCTGCAGCGCCTCCAGCTGGTCCTGCACGCTGCCCCTCCGAGCCTCGCTCTCACACAGCCGCGAGGAGAGCGACAGCTTCTCCGCCAGCAGGGAGGCATTCTGGGAAAAAAAACAACACCACCACAGCGGAGAGTCAGGACCCAACCGGGAAGAATCTAATACCCCCTGAGGGGCAGAATCTAAATGAATCTAATACCCCCTGAGGGGCAGAATCTAAATGAATCTAATACCCCTGAGGGGCAGAATCTAAATGAATCTAATACCCCCTGAGGGGCAGAATCTAAATGAATCTAATACCCCCCCGAGGGGCAGAATCTAAATGAATCTAATACCCCCCCCGAGGGGCAGAATCTAAATGAATCTAATACCCCCTGAGGGGCAGAATCTAATTGAATCTAATACCCCCTGAGGGGCAGAATCTAAATGAATCTAATACCCCCCCCCCCGAGGGGCAGAATCTAAATGAATCTATACCCCCCCCGAGGGGCAGAATCTAAATGAATCTAATACCCCCCCCGAGGGGCAGAATCTAAATGAATCTAATACCCCCTGAGGGGCAGAATCTAAATGAATCTAATACCCCCTGAGGGGCAGAATCTAAATGAATCTAATACCCCCCCGAGGGGCAGAATCTAAATGAATCTAATACCCCCCCGAGGGGCAGAATCTAAATGAATCTAATACCCCCCCGAGGGGCAGAATCTAAATGAATCTAATACCCCCTGAGGGGCAGAATCTAAATGAATCTAATACCCCCCCGAGGGGCAGAATCTAAATGAATCTAATACCCCCTGAGGGGCAGAATCTAAATGAATCTAATACCCCCTGAGGGGCAGAATCTAAATGAATCTAATACCCCCTGAGGGGCAGAATCTAAATGAATCTAATACCCCCCCGAGGGGCAGAATCTAAATGAATCTAATACCCCCTGAGGGCAGAATCTAAATGAATCTAATACCCCCCCGAGGGGCAGAATCTAAATGAATCTAATACCCCCTGAGGGGCAGAATCTAAATGAATCTAATACCCCTGAGGGGCAGAATCTAATTGAATCTAATACTCCCTGAGGGCAGAATCTAAATGAATCTAATACCCCCCCGAGGGGCAGAATCTAAATGAATCTAATACCCCCTGAGGGGCAGAATCTAAATGAATCTAATACCCCTGAGGGGCAGAATCTAATTGAATCTAATACTCCCTGAGGGGCAGAAGCTAAAGATATAGCACAGTTAAATTCAGCACTATGGGGATGGGAATCAGACTCCCGCTGCACAGCACTGTGATCCAGTCCTGGTTTCACTGGGAGTTTAATAATAAGACACACCTGAGCTTGTTAGCTAGACACACTGGGGCTGATCAAGCTGGTAGCAGTGAAACCTGGACTGGATCACACTGCTGTGCAATAGGAGTCTGATTCCCAGCCCTGCAATGTAATGTATTATAATACTGTGGTATAGACTCTACCTGTCTCTCCACCTCAATGAGTCTGTCACTCAAAGGCTCGGTGTGGATTTGGGGGTCCCTGCTGATTTGGGGCTCCTCCTTGTTTGGGGGGTCACTGTCAGTGCCGGTGGACTTGCTGGTGATCTGGGACCCTGTGTTGTTTTTCGGGGAGCTGGAATCTTGGGGGTCCCTGTTGATTTGAGGTCCTGTGGTGGTGTTGTTGTTTTTCGGGGTGCTGCTATTTTGGGGTTCGCTCTGGCTGGCTGCGTCTCTCTCTGACGCCCCAATAAGAGCCCTCAACTGGAGAGAGAGAGAGCGAGAGAGAGAGAGAGAGAGAGAGAGAGAGAGAGAGAGAGATCAGATCATGAAATACATCTGTGTTTGTGTGTGTGTGTGTATCTCAGTGTGTCTCAGTGTCTCACCCTTTGTGTCTCTCCCTGAAGCTGCTGATTTTGGCTCATGAGCGCCTCCCTCTGGTCTCTCAGGGCGCTGATCTGCTCGTCTCTGACTCGCAGCGTCTCTTTGAAGGAGGAGTCGAGTCGCTTCTCCAGGAGCTTGAAACTGAGAGAGAGGAGAAGAGGAGGAGAGGAGAGAGGAGAGAGGAGGGAGAGAGGAGGGAGAGAGGAGGAGAGAGAGGGGAGAGAGCAGAGAGAGAGAGAGGGGGGAGGGAGAGAGAGGAGGAGGCGGAGAGAGGGGGAGAGGAGGGAGAGAGGAGAGAGCAGAGAGAAGAGAGGAGGGAGAGAGGAGAGAGAGGAGAGAGGGGGAGAGTATTGTATAATACATTATTGCACCGGACACACAGACACATTCTCCCCCCCCTCTCCCCTCTCCCCTCTCCCCTCTCCTCACCTCTCCTCGCTTTGCTGCTGCTCCAGGCTCCGCCTCTCCGGGCTAAGCTCCGCCTTCTCCAGCTCTCTGCCCAGCCTCTCTCCACCTGATTGGTCAGTTCCTGAGACCGCACCTTCTCACTCACCAGCTCCTGTGTGATTGGATGAGAAAAGTAGTGTGTCCCTGAGTCTCTCAGTGTGTCCCAGTGTGTCCCAGAGTCTCTCAGTGTGTCTCAGTGTATCTCAATGTCCCTCTCAGTGTCTCTCTCAGTGCGTCTCAGCCTCTCACCTCTCTGAGACAGGCCAGGGTGCCTCTGAGCTCCACTCCCTGCTGGATCAGCTCCCTGTTCTCTCTCTCCAGCATCCCGGAGCTGAGACACAGACTCCTTCACCTGGGACAGATCTGCGGAGAGGAGCCTGGAGAGACACACGCACACGCACGCACGCACGCACGCACGCACCCACGCACACACACACGCACGCACGCACACACACGCAGAGGAGAGGCAGAAAGAGAGAGAGACAGGCAGAGAGACAGAGAGACAGAGAGAGACAGACAGGCAGACAGACACAAAAGCAGAGAGACAGACAGGCAGAGAGACAGGATCAATGCTATTATTAGTCACTCCACTATCAATCCTAAAATCAATACTATCAATATCACACTACCAAAAAACATGAAACTAGATAAACTAACTCTCCAACCTCTCCCCTCCTCTCCCGTCCTGTCCCATCCTCTCCTCTCCATCCCCTCCTCTACTCTCCCATCCCCTCCCTCCCTCCCTCCCTCCCCTCCTCTCCTCCCTCCTCTCTCCCCTCCTCTCCTCTCCTGTCCCATCCTCTCCTCTCCATCCCTCCTCTACTCTCCCATCCCCTCCCTCCCTCCCTCCCTCCCCTCCTCTCCTCCCCTCCTCTCTCCTCTCCTCTCCTCTCCTCTCCCCTCCCCTTTCCTCTCCCGTCCCCTCCTCTCCTCTCCCGTCCCCTCCTCTCCCCTCCCTCCCTCCCTCCCCTCCCGTCCCCTCCCCTCCTCTCCTCTCCTCTCCTCTCCCCTCCCCTCCTCTCCTCTCCTCTCCTCTCCTCTCCTCTCCCCTCCCTCCCTCCCCTCCTGTCCCCTCCTCTCCTCTCCTGTCCCATCCTCTACTCTCCCATCCCCTCCTCTACTCTCCCATCCCCTCCTCTCCTCTCCCATCCCCCTCCCTCCCTCCCTCTCTCCCTCCCCTCCACTCTCCTCTCCATCCCCTCCTCTCTCTCCCCTCCCTCCCTCCCCTCCCGTCCCTCCCTCCTCTCCCTCCTCCTCTCCCGTCCTGTCCCATCCTCTCCTCTCCCATCCCCTCCCTCCCTCCCTCCCCTCCACTCTCCTCTCCTCCCCTCCCCTCCCCTCCTCTCACCGTTGCTTCTGCTCCAGCTCTCTCTCTCTCAGCTGGCTCTCCTCCAGTGCTGCCTCTGCCACCTGGCTCTCCTGCTTCAGCCTCCGTGCCTCTTTCTCCAGCTGCCTCCTCTCCCTGCCCTGCCTCTCCAGCTCCTCCTCCAGCCCTGCCCTGCCCTGCTCCAGGCTCCGGAGGGCCTGCCTGGCCTCCCCCAGCTCCCTCTTTAGCCCCTGGCTCTCCCTCTCCCCCTCCTCCACCTCCAGCTCCAGCTCCTCCGCTCTCCTCCTCCCAGCCACCAGGGAGCGGTCCAGCCTCTCCACCTCGCAGCGCAGGGACTGGCACAGCGGCTCCAACTGCTCGCCTTCGAGGAGAGAGGAGGGAGGGGTTAGAGAGAGGAGGGAGGGGTTAGAGAGAGGAGGGAGGGTTAGAGAGGAGGGGAGGGGTTAGAGAGAGGAGGGAGGGGTTAGTGAGAGGAGGGAGGGGTTAGAGAGAGGAGGGAGGGGTTAGTGAGAGGAGGGAGGGGTTAGAGGGAGGAGGGAGGGTTAGAGAGAGGAGGGAGGAGTTAGAGAGAGGAGGGAGGGGTTAGAGAGAGAGGATGGAGGGTTAGAGAGAGGAGGGAGGGGTTAGAGAGAGGAGGGAGGGGTTAGAGAGAGGAGGGAGGAGTTAGAGAGAGGAGGGAGGAGTTAGAGAGAGGAGGGAGAGTTAGAGAGAGGAGGAGGGGTTAGAGAGAGGAGGGAGGAGTTAGAGAGAGGAGGGAGGGGTTAGAGCGAGGAGGGAGGAGTTAGAGAGAGGAGGGAGGGGTTAGAGAGAGGCGGGAGGAGTTAGAGAGAGGAGGGAGGGGTTAGAGAGAGGAGGGAGGAGTTAGAGAGAGGAGGGAGGAGTTAGAGAGAGGAGGGAGGGGTTAGAGAGAGGAGGGAGGAGTTAGAGAGAGGAGGAGGAGTTAGAGAGAGGAGGGAGGAGTTAGAGAGAGGAGGGAGGGGTTAGAGCGAGGAGGGAGGGAGTTAGAGAGAGGAGGGAGGGGTTAGAGAGAGGAGGGAGGGGTTAGAGAGAGGGGGGAGGGGTTAGAGAGGGGAGATAGAGACACAGACAAACAGATAGGGAGACAGACACACACAAACAGAGACTGGGAGAGAGGGGCGAGAGAGGGGTGAGAGAGAGAGAGGTGAGAGGGGCGAGAGAGGGGAGACACACACACCTTCTTGGCCTGGCTCTTCATGCTCTCCACGCTCCTCCTCAGCTGGTCCTCGCTCTCGCTCCAGTTCCTGCTTCTCGGTTTCCAGTTGCCCCAGTACAGCCCCTCCAGTTTGTGCATCTCCACCAGACTGCGCAACTGGAAATTCTCCCTCGTCCAACTGGACTCGCTCCGACTGCAGAGACTGGGAGAGAAACACACACACACACACACACACACTGTGAGCACTTTATCATACCTCTCTGTGCTTTACAATGCTTCCCTATGCTTTACCAGACCTCTCTGTGCTTTACAATGCTTCCCTATGCTTTACCAGACCTCTCTGTGCTTTACAATGCTTCCCTATGCTTTACCAGACCTCTCTGTGCTTTACAATGGTTCCCTATGCTTTACCAGACCTCTCTGTGCTTTACAAAGCCTTCCCTATGCTTTACCACACCTCTCTGTGCTTTACAATGCTTCCCTATGCTTTACCAGACCTCTCTGTGCTTTACAATGCTTCCCTATGCTTTACCAGACCTCTCTGTGGTTTACAATGATTTCACTGTGCTTTGTCACACATTGCTGTGCTGTTCGTAAGGGATGTGTGATGCAGGGTCGGGTCTCTGTGTGAATGTGATGGCAGACTCACCTCCACTTCCTCCGTGCCTCCTTCAGCCTCGCCTCAGCCTTCCTCAGCCTCATATTCTCAGCCTCCAGCTCTCTCCGCCTCCCTGCCTCCCTCTCCCTCTCCTCTCGCTCCCTCTTCTCTCTTTCCTTTCTCTCCCTGCCTCCCTCTCCCTCTCCTCTCTCTCCTCTCCCCTCCCTCCTCTCCAGTTTCTCCCCTCCCTCTCTGGCCTCCTCTCTCTCCCTCTCCCCCTCCCCTCCCTCACCTCTCTCCACTCTCTGCCTCCCTTTATCTTCTCCCTCTCTCTCTGTCACCCCTCCCTCCTCCCTCTCCCTTTCCTTCTCCCCTGCCTTCTCTCTCTCCTCTCTCTCCCTCTCCCCTGCCTTCTCTCTCTCTTCTCTCTCCCCTCCATCCCCTCTCTCCTCTCTCTGCCTCCCTCCCTCCTCTCTCCCCTCTCCCTCCTCTCTCTCCTCTCTCGGTTCTCTCTTCCCTCCTCCTTCTCCTCTCTCTCCCTCTCTCCTGTCTCCTTTGCTGGACCCCTGACCCCTGACCCCTTCCATCGCTCGACCTCCGTTGTGAGGTCACCGACCTGCCAAACATACAAAGAGGATCACATTTAGGTTGAATTCCACAGGGAATGAAATCGAAACCGCAGAAAAGACCTAAAAGAGACCCACGCAGAGGCACACACCGGGGATGCGAATGAGACTCCCATTGCATAGCAGTTTGATCCGTTCCAGGTTTTATAGTAAGACACACCTGAGCATGTTGCCTATACACTGTGGCTAACCAAGCCCTAATGTACATTACCTGTGTTCAGTGTTCTCTAATAGCATTGACATCACACAAACCCCCACAGACTCTCCCTCTCCCTCTCCCTCTCTCCCTCTCTCTCTCACCTGTCTCTCAGCTTTCTCCCTCTCTCTCTCAGCACTGCTCAGCTGCATCCTCAAATCACACACCTGGGCCTGAAGCCTGGAGACCTGAGAGGGGAGGGGAGAGGAGGGGGAGAGGGGTCAAAAATTACACAGAACTAGCCTGACTTTCTAAAACTGCTTTGAAGTCCAGGGATGGAAACGAGACTCCCGCTGCACAGCAGTGTGATCCAGTCCTGGTTTCACTGGAAGTTTAATAATCAGACACACCTGAGCTTGTTAGCTAGACACACTGGGGGCTGATCAAGCTGGTAGCAGTAAAACCTGGACTGGATCACACTGCTGTGCAATAGGAGTCTGATTCCCAGCCCTGGAATTCCAGTAATCTGCTAGTTCACTAGCTCTGACAGATGACACACTGCTCACCTGGTCTCTCTGTGTGTCTCACCTGGTCCCTGTGTGTCTCACCTGGTCCCTGTGTGTGTCTCACCTGGTCTGTGTGCTCCTTGCTCTCTAGCGCCCCCTCCAGGTCCCTCAGCCTCCTGCGCAGCTCCTGGTTCTCCTGCTCCGCTCCCAGCAGTCGATCACAGGAGAGGAAATCCCTCACCTCGACACTGAGGGGCTGCGGGGCTGGGGGAGAGAGGGAGAGAGGGAGAGGGGAGAGGGGAGAGGGGAGAGAGGGGAGGGAGGGAGGGGAGACAGGGAGGAGAGAGATGGGTTAGAGAGAAGGAGGAGAGAGGGAGAGAGGGGAGGGAGGGAGGTGAGAGATGGGTTAGAGAGGGGGGAGCGGTTATGGAGGTACCTGAATAATGAGGGGTTAGAGACGGAAATAGGACACACACACACACACACACTCTCTCACTCACACAGTGTTCACTCACCTCCCTCAAGCCACGCCTCCCTCTCAGGCTCCTCCCCCCAGGTGGGCGGGGTCTCTGCCAGCCTGTGTTTAAGCTCCGCCTCCAGGGCGAGGTTCTCTTCCAGCAGCTCATCGACCCGCTGCCTCTCAGCATCGCGCTCCTGAAACCCCAAACACAGGGGAGGGGGGCAAGAGAGAGGGGTAAACACAGGGAGGGGGCAAAACACAGAGGAAACAGCTGGAAAAAACACCTCACAGGTAACTGAATATTATCCACCTCTCTCTCTCTCTCTCTGTCCCTATCTCTCTATCCCCTTGTATGTCTCTCTCTCTCTCTCTGTCCCCATCTCTCCAGCTCTCTGTCTCTCTCTCTCTCTCTCTCTCTCTCTCTCTCTTTGCTTCTCCTTCTCTCCCCCCTCTCTCTCTCTGTGTCCCCCTCTCTCTCTCTGTGTCCCCCTGTCTCTCTCTGTACCGTCTCCAGGTCCCGGCTCCTGTGTTGCAGCAGCAGGTTGTCTCTCTCCAGCTCTCTCTGTCTCTCACCGCGGCTCCTCGCTGCAGCCAGCTGCTCCTCCAGGAGAGCCTTCGTCTGGAGCAGGGCCTGGGAGTACGCCCTCTCCTCCTGCAGGGGGCAGCAGAGAGAGAGAGAGAGAGAGAGCAGGGTTACACACACACACACACACACACACACACACACACAGGGACTGGGAGTACCCCTCTCCTCCTGCAGGGGGCAGCAGAGAGAGAGAGAGCAGGGTTATACACACACACACACACACACAGGGACTGGGAGTACCCCTCTCCTCCTGCAGGGGGCAGCAGAGAGAGAGAGAGAGAGCAGGGTTACACACACACACACACACACACACACACACACACACACAGGGACTGGGAGTACCCCTCTCCTCCTGCAGGGGGCAGCAGAGAGAGAGAGAGCAGGGTTACACACACACACACACACACACACACACACACACACACAGGGACTGGGAGTACCCCTCTCCTCCTGCAGGGGGCAGCAGAGAGAGAGAGAGAGCAGGGTTACACACACACACAGACACAGGGCCTGGGAGTATCCCTCTCCTCCTGCAGGGGGCAGCAGAGAGAGAGAGAGCAGGGTTATACACACACACACACACACACACAGAGAACCAAGGAGTACACCCTCTCTTCCTGCAGGGGGCAGCAGAAAGAAACAGGGGGGGAGGTTAAAACACAGACACACAGAGAGGAGATACACACATACACCCCCCCCCCCCCTCCTCACCTCCAGCTTGCCTCGGTACAGCTCCATCCCCTGCAGCCTCTCTCGATACCCGGCCACTTCACTCTGCAGCCTCTCTGCCCGGCTCGCTCTCTCTCTCACACAGTCCAGCTCGTCTCGGTACCGGCGGGCCAGCCGGGCCTCACTGAGCAGATCCCGGTTCTGAAAGGGGGGGGGGGGCAGCAGAACTTTACTCTCAATAATCACACTGATGAAGGCACTGGAGCCCAAACGCTGGTCTGCTTGACTCAGTCTCTTCTAGTTTCAATAATCACACTGATGAAGGCACTGGAGCCCAAACGCTGGTCTGCTTGACTCAGTCTCTTCTAGTTTCAATAATCACACTGATGAAGGCACTGGAGCCCAAACGCTGGTCTGCTTGACTCGGTCTCTTCTAGTTTCAATAATAACACTGATGAAGGCACTGGAGCCCAAACGCTGGGCTGCTTGACTCAGTCTCTTCTAGTTTCAATAATCACACTGATGAAGTCACTGGAGCCCAAACGCTGGTCTGCTTGACTCGGTCTCTTCTAGTTTCAATAATCACACTGATGAAGGCACTGGAGCCCAAACGCTGGTCTGCTTGACTCGGTCTCTTCTAGTTTCAATAATCACACTGATGAAGGCGCTGGAGCCCAAACGCTGGTCTGCTTGACTCGGTCTCTTCTAGTTTCAATAATCACACTGATGAAGGCACTGGAGCCCAAACGCTGGTCTGCTTGACTCGGTCTCTTCTAGTTTCAATAATCACACTGATGAAGGCACTGGAGCCCAAACGCTGGTCTGCTTGACTCGGTCTCTTCTAGTTTCAATAATCACACTGATGAAGGCACTGGAGCCCAAACGCTTGTTCTAAACCCTGAAAAGTCTACCTGTGTAAACTGTCCCTTACCTCCTGCCGTAGCTTCTTTAGCTCTGCCTCCAGGTCCTGCACTTCCTGTTTACAATCCAGTAGCTGCTCACTGCTCTCCTCACTGAAACAGGAAGTCAAAATCATGTTCTCTCTTTAGAACAGGATTAAAACACAGAGAGAGAGAAAGAGAGAGAGAGAGAGAGAGAGAGAGAGCTGACAGCTAATCACACAGCTAAAAAACTATATGAACATAATTTAGATATTTTATTTAACATCGTGTAATCAAAGAAACTACAAAATGATATTGCCAAATATCCCTTACCTCCTTACCTTACCTCTATGAAGCTGAGGGAGTTCATTCTATATAGAGGGGGTGGAATTCAATATGTTAACAAGGGAACATTATTCAGCAGCTTTCATTGGACTCTATGAAGCTGAGGGAGTTCATTCTATATAGAGGGGGTGGAATTCAATATGTTAACAAGGGAACATTATTCAGCAGCTTTCATTGGACTCTATGAAGCTGAGGGAGTTCATTCTATATAGAGGGGGTGGAATTCAATATGTTAACAAGGGAACATTATTCAGCAGCTTTCACTGGACTCTATGAAGCTGAGGGAGTTCATTCTATATAGAGGGGGTGGAATTCAATATGTTAACAAGGGAACATTATTCAGCAGCTTTCATTGGACTCTATGAAGCTGAGGGAGTTCATTCTATATAGAGGGGGTGGAATTCAATATGTTAACAAGGGAACATTATTCAGCAGCTTTCATTGGACTCTATGAAGCTGAGGGAGTTCATTCTATATAGAGGGGGATGCAAAACTTAATGAATTTGCACTCACAGTTCCTCCCGGAGCGCTCGGAGTCTGGCCTTGCTGTCCGCTAGCTGCACCGTGAGGTTCTGCCGGGCTTCACCAGAACCGTACAGAACCAGGGGGTCGTCTCGAGAGGGGGTCACGGGGGAGAGGGGGGGTCCGTGGTGGGTCTGCAGCGTCCGGTTATCCTGCATGAGCTCCGAGATCCTCTGGAACAGAGAGACAGGAATCACAACCAGGGAGAGGACAGGCAGGCGTGATGCAGGGCTGGGAATCAGACTCCTATCGCACAGCAGTGTGATCCAGTCCAGGTTTCACTGCTACCAGCTTGATCAGCCCCCAGTGTGTCTAGCTAACAAGCTCAGGTGTGTCTGATTATTAAACTCCCAGTGAAACCAGGACTGGATCACACTGCTGTGCAGCGGGGGGGCTTTTTTTTGGGGGGGGGGGGGGGGCTAATTCTTCAAATTTTTTTTCTTTTAGTTTTCAGTTTTCGGGGGTCCGTTTGTTGGGGGTATAATTAATTATTATTTTTTTGGGGGGGGGATTCAGTTTTTTGGGGTTCAGTTTTTTGGGGGCGTTACCTCCAGCTGTGCGTCGCGCTCCCTCACCAGGCTCTGGAGCTGCAGGGTCAGGTTCTGGAAGAGGTTCTGCACAGCGGCCCGGCTCAGCTCGCTCGGGTCACACAGCTGCAGAGACAGAACCTTGTGCTGGTCCAGAGTGATCTGACAGGAGACAGAACCGAGACTAGAGAACCACACGGAACCAAGTCTAGAGAACCACACAGAACCGAGACTAGAGAACCACACGGAACCGAGTCTAGAGAAAATAAAATACTGATTGCTGTAATACATACCTCCTGAATGTAGGTGGCGATGGCTGTCTGTGTCTCTATGTCCAGCATCTGAATCTGCTCAATAAACTCCTCTTTCCTTTCGCACTGAAAATCACACAGAAATTAGGGACTGTAGTTATTATTATTATTATTATTATTATTATTATTATTATTATTATATGTCTCACCTGAACCGCACATCCTAACAGCAACAGAAGCAGCTTCTTCATCTCATCAACAGCAGCTTCTGAAAACGAGAGGCAGGGAGGAGTGTGAGAAAGAGAGGGAGAGAGAGGGAGGGGAGAGAAGGAGAAGAGACGCAGAGGAGAGAGGGGAGGGACAGGAGGGAGAGAAGAGAGAGAGAGGGGAGGAAGAGAGAGGGGAGGGAGAGGAGGAGAGAGGGGAGGGAGAGGAGGGGAGAGGAGAGAGGGGAGGGAGAGGAGGGAGAGGAGGGAGAGAAGAGAGAGAGAGGGGAGGAAGAGAGGAGAGAGAGGGGAGGGAGAGGAGGGGGAGAGGAGAGAGGGGAGGGAGAGGAGGAGAGGGGAGGGAAAGGAGGGAGAGGAGAGAGGAGAGAGAGAGGGAGGGAGGGAGAGGGGAGGAAGAGGAGGAGAGAGAGGGGTGGGAGAGGAGGGGGAGAGGAAAGGAATGGAGAGAGGGAGAGGGGGAGAGGAGAGGGATGGAAAGAGGGAGAGGGAGAGGGGGAGAGGAGAGGGATGGAGAGAGAGAGAGAGGGAGAGGCAGTACCTGTCAAGGGTTCTCTCCCCAGCACAGCAACGTTAGGCAGAGGAATCAGAAGCAGCTGCTGGAGATCCTCCTGAGAGACACAGATAGGGTTTAATAACAGATAACACACAGGAACATGAATAACAGACTGAGAGACACACACAGGAACAGAGAGGGATTATACCAGATAGGGTTTAATAACAGATAGAGCAGATCCAGCGCTTAGAGAAAAGGGGTCTCGATACCAGGAGGTTCAAATCCCGGCTCAGCCACTGACTCCCTGTGTGTGTGTGTGTGTGTGTGTGTGTGTGTGTGTGTGTGTGTGTGTGACCCTGAGCGAGTCACTTCACCTCCTTGTGCTCCGTCCCAAATGTAAGATAGCCTCATAAGGATGACATTTTTTTTTAAATGTCAATGAAAAATTTCTTATCTGTCCAACAACTTTTTTTCAGTTATTTCTTAAAACATTTCATGCATGAAAGAACGAGGTTGAGGGTGTTGCTGTGTGTCACATTGTGAAACCGCCCGCTTCTCTGACCGCCATTGCGAAACTGGTTGGAAAAAAAAAAAGTTATTGCTGTTACCCTGACGACCAACGACACCACTTCCTGTCAGCGTTGCGCAGGAACTGATGTCGTCAGCACAGGCCGGGCGGCTAACCATTAGCAGGAAGTGATGCGTGTGTATGTGTGTGTTTCACAGTCCAGTAAAACTAATATCAAATAGAGGCTGTGTAGTTCTGCGCAGGGTTTTATATCAGTGTTATATAGACTCTGTGTTGGGTAGGTGTGTAGTTCTGCGCAGGGTTTTATATCAGTGTTATATAGACTCTGTGTTGGGTAGGTGTGTAGTTCTGCGCAGGGTTTTATATCAGTGTTATATAGACTCTGTGTTGGGTAGGTGTGTCGTTCTGCGCAGGGTTTTATATCAGTGTTATATAGACTCTGTGTTGGGTAGGTGTGAGTGCTCTCTCTCTATCTCTCTCTCTCTCTCTCTCTCTCTCTCTCTCTCATGTGTTTGAAAGTAACCCGCCTCATTATCAGGTTTCCTGGAACGGGTCTGTTTGAAGCCGCAGTGGAAGAGGCGAGAGAGATCTGAGTGTATTTATAACGTCTGTGTGAAGCAGTGAAGCAGAGAGCTGTGAGCACGAGTCTACACTGAGAGAGGGGGGAGAGAGAGAGATTAATACAAGAGTCAGTGATTCAGAGACAAAGAAGAAAGTGATTAATGAATAAAAGAATGAAACAGAAAAACAGTAAATAAAAGAACACACACACAGACAGACTCACAGACACACTCACAGACAGATACAGACTCACAGACACACAAACAGACAGACACAGACTCACAGACACACAAACAGACACAGACTCACAGACACACAAACAGACAGACACACAGACAGACAAACAGACACCCAGACAGACTCACAGAGAGACAGATACTCACAGACAGACAGACTCACAGACTCTCAGACAAACAGACTCACAGACAGACAGACTCACAGACAAACAGACTCAGACAGACAGACTCTCAGACTCACAGACAAACAGACTCACAGACACTCTCAGACTCACAGACAGACAGACTTACAGACAGACAGACTCACAGACAGACTCTCAGACTCACTGACTCACTCTCACTCACAGACAGACAGACTCACACACAGGCACACTCACAGACAGACTCTCAGATTCACAGACAGACTCTCACTCACAGACACACTCTCAGACTCACAGACAGACTCTCAGACTCACAGACACACTCTCAGACTCACAGACAGACTCTCAGACTCACAGACTCTCAGACTCACAGACTCTCAGACTCTCAGACTCACAGACAGACTCTCAGATTCACAGACACACTCTCAGGCTCACAGACACACTCACAGACTCTCAGACTCACAGACAGACTCTCAGACTCGCAGACACACTCACAAACTCTCAGACACACTCTCAGACTCTCAGACTCACTGCTCACAGACTCACAGACTCCCTCTCAGACTCACACACCTGGTAGTACTGGCGCAGGTGGCGGGTCAGGATGGACAGGTTCTGGACCCGCAGGACCTCGTCGCTGCGCTCGTTACGATAGACTCGCTCTGCCTTCGGGTTCGGGTCTCTGTGGATCAGAACAGCACCGAGGGGCAACAGCAGGAGCAGTCAGATACTGGACAAGGAGGTAGAACAGTGTGGACACAGTGCTGGACAAGGAGTTAGAGCAGTGTGGACACAGTGCTGGACAAGGAGGTAGAGCAGTGTGGACACAGTGCTGGACAAGGAGTTAGAGCAGTGTGGACACAGTGCTGGACAAGGAGGTAGAGCAGTGTGGACACAGTGCTGGACAAGGAGGTAGAGCAGTGTGGACACAGTGCTGGACAAGGAGTTAGAGCAGTGTGGACACAGTGCTGGACAAGGAGTTAGAGCAGTGTGGACACAGTGCTGGACAAGGAGGTAGAGCAGTGTGGACACAGTGCTGGACAAGGAGTTAGAACAGTGTGGACACAGTGCTGGACAAGGGGTTAAAGCGTGGTGCAGCACAGCATTGTAGAGCATTGTGTAGCACAGCATTGTAGAGCATTGTAGAGCATGGTGCAGCACAGCATTGTAGAGCATGGTGCAGCACAGCATTGTAGAGCATGGTGAAGCACAGCATTGTAGAGCATGGTGCAGTAGAGCATTGTAGAGCATGGTGCAGCACAGCATTGTAGAGCATGGTGCAGTAGAGCATTGTAGAGCATGGTGCAGCACAGCATTGTAGAGCATGGTGCAGCACAGCATTGTAGAGCATGGTGAAGCACAGCATTGTAGAGCATGGTGCAGCACAGCATTGTAGAGCATGGTGCAGTAGAGCATTGTAGAGCATGGTGCAGCACAGCATTGTAGAGCATGGTGCAGCACAGCATTGTAGAGCATGGTGAAGCACAGCATTGTAGAGAATGGTGCAGTAGAGCATTGTAGAGCATGGTGTAGCACAGCATTGTAGAGCATTGTGCAGCACAGCATTGTAGAGCATGGTGCAGCACAGCATTGTAGAGCATGGTGAAGCACAGCATTGTAGAGCATGGTGCAGTAGAGCATTGTAGAGCATGGTGTAGCACAGCATTGTAGAGCATGGTGCAGCACAGCATTGTAGAGCATGGTGCTGCTCTTTCTCTGCACTCACATGAGTCGCAGGACCCTGTTCAGAAACACCCCGTCCAGGAGCCGCAGGTACTGCCCCAGTGCATCGTGGGAGTCGGAGTTCACTTCCAGGTACGGAGCCGAGAGATCGCACCCCCCCTCCACCAGGGACTCGAAGGTCCTGACCTGGGACACAGGGGGCAGGGGTCAGCAGGGGTCAGCAGGGGTCACTAGCCATCTGTTTCTCCATCTCTAAAAACCTCTCCCACACCCCAATCCCACTGAGTCAGCAAGCAGACCAGCGTTTGGGCTCCAGTGCCTTCATCAGTGTTATTATTGAAACTAGAAGAGACCGAGTCAAGCAGACCAGCATTTGGGCTCCAGTGCCTTCATCAGTGTGATTATTGAAACTAGAAGAGACAGAGTCAAGCAGACCAGCGTTTGGGCTCCAGTGCCTTCATCAGTGTGATTATTGAAACTAGAAGAGACCGAGTCAAGCAGACCAGCGTTTGGGCTCCAGCGCCTTCATCAGTGTGATTATTGAAACTAGAAGAGACCGAGTCAAGCAGACCAGCGTTTGGGCTCCAGCGCCTTCATCAGTGTTATTATTGAAACTAGAAGAGACCGAGTCAAGCAGACATTGAAGTACATTGTAACTGTGCGTAATATTTGTGATGAAAAGTCTAGATAGACGTGACCCTGATCAGACCAGTGAAATAACTCAGTGAGAAATTTAAAATAACAGGTGAAAAAATAAAATCTACAAATATTTAGAAAGCGGCCCGTCCTTCAAACGAGGACAAAGGCTCAAATAAAATTCATCTAACGGGCATGAAAACCGACTGATCGGCGGTTGATTTGGTCCGCCGCTCATAAACGTGTAGAGACCGAGTTAAAAGAGAAGCGGACGAGTTCAAAACCAAAGGAGAAACCAGAAACAAACAAACAAAAAAAAAACAGAAGAGATCGTTTTACAAACAAGAAGTTATAAAAAATAAATAGAGAACTCACCCAGGCTACCAGCGCGCTCGCTAAGAATTCTTCCAAAACTTCAACAAAACGATCTTCCATTTCAGCTTCAGACATGAACCCAGCGCTCCGTGGCTGTGATTCTGCTATTATGAATCCGTGTAAATAATAAATTATTAATGAATGTATTTATTTATGTAGCGTTACAAAAATATTTAAATAACCCATGATATAAAAATATATATATTTGTATGCTCAACGTGAACTTCTGTGTTTATGTAATAAATGTATCTACCACGCTCTCGCCTTCTTTATCGCCCGAGAGGCAATACCATCAGTATATGTAATATAATATATTTATATTTGAATGCACCTGTGCTGTAAGTTTAAATAAATAATTAATATAGATATGTTATGAAAGCAACACGGCTTCAATCAGACTCTTGGTCTTGTGTAGTTTCCCCGTGAGAGAGAGTGTCTTCGTCATCCGCCCACGAAGAGTGATTCTTTACAATGTGGAAACAGCAAAAAAACTTCCGTAGTTTGCAAAAGTGTTGCAGTGATCCGATTCTGACATTGACAGAGCTGTCAGACACGCAGGGACAGAGAGACACGCTCTCACGCACACGCACACAAGCACGTTAACCCTTTCATGCGCGGTCACCTCATGGGGACAGTGTTATGTGAGAAACTAATAGTATATATTATTTGTTTATTTAGCAGACGCCTTTATCCAAGGCGACTTACAGAGGCTCGGGTGTGTGAACTATGCATCAGCTGCAGAGTCACTTACAACTACGTCTCACCCGAAAGACGGAGCACAAGGAGGTGAAGTGACTTGCTCAGGGTCACACAATGAGTCAGTGGCTGAGGTGGGATTTGAACCGGGGACCTCCTGGTTACAAGCCCGTTTCTTTAACCACACAGCCTCATATATATATATATATATATATATATATATATATATATATATATATATATATATATATATATATATATATATATATATATATATATATATATATATATATATATATATATATAGTAGTCATTTAGCAGACGCTGTTATCCAAAGCGACTATTATTATTATTATTATTTATTTCTTAGCAGACGCCCTTATCCAGGGCGACTTACAATTGTTACAAGATATCACATTATACATTATTCCACTTTATACAGATATCACATTATCTTACATACAATTAGCCATTTATACAGTTGGGTTTTTACTGGAGCAATCTAGGTAAAGTACCTTGCTCAAGGGTACAGCAGCAGTGTCCCCCACCTGGGATTGAACCCACGACCCTCCGGTCAAGAGTCCAGAGCCCTGACCACTACTCCACACTGCTGCCCTAGGAGGGTGAACTCTGCTTCATCAACAACTGCTGCTGCTGCAGAGTCACTTCCAATAGACCGTTTTCAATATTTCTTACAGGAAAGGGTTAAATACCTTCACAGACACACACGCTCGCTTACAATGGGCTCGTGTGTCAAATATATGTCGAACAGCGCCCCCTAGTGGCTCGCACGCTGCACAGCAGCTAACCCGGCGCTTCAGAGATGTCTGTTTAGCGTTTATCAGGGTCTGTGAAACCAGCCTGGTGAAGGGAGAGCATGGGAACACCGCGGCGAACCTTCACAGGGTGTGCCTGTTTACAGTGTAAATAATACCAGCCGCACCTTCCCCTGCTGTTCGGTTTACTACAAAACAAGGGCAGTGTAGGGAAAAACAAAGCAAAAAATATATACATGACAATAAGATCATGAACCTTTACTATAATAATAATAATAAAAAACCACACACACACAGCAAGCTTCATCTTATACTGGCTGAGACAGGGGTGAAACCACCAGAATAATAGTAGTAATAATAATAATAATAATAATAATAATAATAATAATAATAATAATAATAATAATAATAATAATAATATCATGAATCTTTATAATAATATCATGAAAGGAGGCTGTGTGGTCCAGTGGTTAAAGAAAAGGCTTGTAACCAGGAGGTCCCCGGTTCAAATCCCACCTCAGCCACTGACTCACTGTGTGACCCTGAGCAAGTCACTTCACCTCCTTGTGCTCCGTCTTTCGGGTGAGACGTAGCTGTAAGTGACTCTGCAGCTGATGCATAGTTCACACACCCTAGTCTCTGTGAGTCGCCTTGGATAAAGGCGTCTGCTAAATAAACTAATAATGAATCTTTACTATAATAATATCATGAATCTTTATAATAATAATGAACTAGACTGTGCGTCTTGTCAGAATACAGCAAC
>NW_026707872.1:0-19212 GCF_902713425.1 Acipenser ruthenus
CAGTGTAGAAAGCTGTGTGTCTGCAGGTAAGTGCCAGTGTAGAAAGCTGTGTGTCTGTAGGTAAGTGCCAGTGTAGAAAGCTGTGTGTCTGTAGGTAAGTGCCAGTGTAGAAAGCTGTGTGTCTGTAGGTAAGTGCCAGTGTAGAAAGCTGTGTGTCTGTAGGTGAGTGCCAGTGTAGAAAGCTGTGTGTCTGTAGGTAAGTGCCAGTGTAGAAAGCTGTGTGTCTGTAGGTAAGTGCCAGTGTAGAAAGCTGTGTGTCTGTAGGTGAGTGCCAGTGTAGAAAGCTGTGTGTCTGTAGGTAAGTGCCAGTGTAGAAAGCTGTGTGTCTGTAGGTAAGTGACAGTGTAGAAAGCTGTGTGTCTGTAGGTGAGTGCCAGTGTAGAAAGCTGTGTGTCTGTAGGTGAGTGCCAGTGTAGAAAGCTGTGTGTCTGTAGGTAAGTGCCAGTGTAGAAAGCTGTGTGTCTGTAGGTGAGTGCCAGTGTAGAAAGCTGTGTGTCTGCAGGTAAGTGCCAGTGTAGAAAGCTGTGTGTCTGTAGATAAGTGCCAGTGTAGAAAGCTGTGTGTCTGTAGGTGAGTGCCAGTGTAGAAAGCTGTGTGTCTGTAGGTAAGTGCCAGTGTAGAAAGCTGTGTGTCTGTAGGTGAGTGCCAGTGTAGAAAGCTGTGTGTCTGTAGGTAAGTGCCAGTGTAGAAAGCTGTGTGTCTGTAGGTAAGTGCCAGTGTAGAAAGCTGTGTGTCTGTAGGTGAGTGCCAGTGTAGAAAGCTGTGTGTCTGTAGATAAGTGCCAGTGTAGAAAGCTGTGTGTCTGTAGGTAAGTGCCAGTGTAGAAAGCTGTGTGTCTGTAGATAAGTGCCAGTGTAGAAAGCTGTGTGTCTGTAGGTGAGTGCCAGTGTAGAAAGCTGTGTGTCTGCAGGTAAGTGCCAGTGTAGAAAGCTGTGTGTCTGTAGGTAAGTGCCAGTGTAGAAAGCTGTGTGTCTGTAGGTGGAGTGCCAGTGTAGAAAGCTGTGTGTCTGTAGGTAAGTGCCAGTGTAGAAAGCTGTGTGTCTGTAGGTGAGTGCCAGTGTAGAAAGCTGTGTGTCTGTAGGTGAGTGCCAGTGTAGAAAGCTGTGTGTCTGTAGGTGAGTGCCAGTGTAGAAAGCTGTGTGCTAGTGTGTAGGTAAGTGCCAGTGTAGAAAGCTGTGTGTCTGTAGGTGAGTGCCAGTGTAGAAAGCTGTGTGTCTGTAGGTAAGTGCCAGTGTAGAAAGCTGTGTGTCTGTAGGTAAGTGGCAGTGTAGAAAGCTGTGTGTCTGTAGGTGAGTGCCAGTGTAGAAAGCTGTGTGTCTGTAGGTGAGTGCCAGTGTAGAAAGCTGTGTGTCTGTAGGTAAGTGCCAGTGTAGAAAGCTGTGTGTCTGTAGGTGAGTGCCAGTGTAGAAAGCTGTGTGTCTGCAGGTAAGTGCCAGTGTAGAAAGCTGTGTGTCTGTAGGTAAGTGCCAGTGTAGAAAGCTGTGTGTCTGTAGGTGAGTGCCAGTGTAGAAAGCTGTGTGTCTGTAGGTAAGTGCCAGTGTAGAAAGCTGTGTGTCTGTAGGTAAGTGCCAGTGTAGAAAGCTGTGTGTCTGTAGGTAAGTGCCAGTGTAGAAAGCTGTGTGTCTGTAGGTGAGTGCCAGTGTAGAAAGCTGTGTGTCTGGAGGTAAGTGCCAGTGTAGAAAGCTGTGTGTCTGTAGGTGAGTGCCAGTGTAGAAAGCTGTGTGTCTGTAGGTAAGTGCCAGTGTAGAAAGCTGTGTGTCTGTAGGTAAGTGCCAGTGTAGAAAGCTGTGTGTCTGTAGGTAAGTGCCAGTGTAGAAAGCTGTGTGTCTGTAGGTAAGTGCCAGTGTAGAAAGCTGTGTGTCTGTAGGTAAGTGCCAGTGTAGAAAGCTGTGTGTCTGTAGGTGAGTGCCAGTGTAGAAAGCTGTGTGTCTGGAGGTAAGTGCCAGTGTAGAAAGCTGTGTGTCTGTAGGTGAGTGCCAGTGTAGAAAGCTGTGTGTCTGTAGGTAAGTGCCAGTGTAGAAAGCTGTGTGTCTGTAGGTAAGTGCCAGTGTAGAAAGCTGTGTGTCTGTAGATAAGTGCCAGTGTAGAAAGCTGTGTGTCTGTAGATAAGTGCCAGTGTAGAAAGCTGTGTGTCTGTAGATAAGTGCCAGTGTAGAAAGCTGTGTGTCTGTAGGTAAGTGCCAGTGTAGAAAGCTGTGTGTCTGTAGGTAAGTGCCAGTGTAGAAAGCTGTGTGTCTGTAGGTGAGTGCCAGTGTAGAAAGCTGTGTGTCTGTAGGTGAGTGCCAGTGTAGAAAGCTGTGTGTCTGTAGGTAAGTGCCAGTGTAGAAAGCTGTGTGTCTGTAGGTAAGTGCCAGTGTAGAAAGCTGTGTGTCTGTGGGTAAGTGCCAGTGTAGAAAGCTGTGTGTCTGTAGGTAAGTGCCAGTGTAGAAAGCTGTGTGTCTGTAGGTGAGTGCCAGTGTAGAAAGCTGTGTGTCTGTAGGTAAGTGCCAGTTTAGAAAGCTGTGTGTCTGTAGGTGAGTGCCAGTGTAGAAAGCTGTGTGTCTGTAGGTAAGTGGCAGTGTAGAAAGCTGTGTGTCTGTAGGTAAGTGCCAGTGTAGAAAGCTGTGTGTCTGTAGGTAAGTGCCAGTGTAGAAAGCTGTGTGTCTGTGGGTAAGTGCCAGTGTAGAAAGCTGTGTGTCTGTAGGTAAGTGACAGTGTAGAAAGCTGTGTGTCTGTAGGTAAGTGCCAGTGTAGAAAGCTGTGTGTCTGTAGGTAAGTGCCAGTGTAGAAAGCTGTGTGTCTGTAGGTGAGTGCCAGTGTAGAAAGCTGTGTGTCTGTAGGTAAGTGGCAGTGTAGAAAGCTGTGTGTCTGTAGGTAAGTGCCAGTGTAGAAAGCTGTGTTTCTGTAGGTAAGTGCCAGTGTAGAAAGCTGTGTGTCTGTAGGTAAGTGACAGTGTAGAAAGCTGTGTGTCTGGAGGTGAGTGCCAGTGTAGAAAGCTGTGTGTCTGTAGATAAGTGCCAGTGTAGAAAGCTGTGTGTCTGTAGGTGAGTGCCAGTGTAGAAAGCTGTGTGTCTGTAGGTAAGTGCCAGTGTAGAAAGCTGTGTGTCTGTAGGTGAGTGCCAGTGTAGAAAGCTGTGTGTCTGTAGGTAAGTGCCAGTGTAGAAAGCTGTGTGTCTGTAGGTGAGTGCCAGTGTAGAAAGCTGTGTGTCTGTAGGTAAGTGCCAGTGTAGAAAGCTGTGTGTCTGTAGGTGAGTGCCAGTGTAGAAAGCTGTGTGTCTGTAGGTGAGTGCCAGTGTAGAAAGCTGTGTGTCTGTAGGTAAAGTAGTGAGTAGTGATGTGTGTTTGTTGTTCAAGTTATTAGAAATCAGGAATCAGGTGCTGAATCTGCTCTATCCCACTGTGCACATGACTGCAGTCTGCAAAGAAGCAGCAGCATTCATATCTTCAGGTTTAGCTCTCACTCCCACAGCTCTTAATCACAATGCTGGACGTCAACCCTTTCTTTGTTTTATGGGAAGACACACGATGGGAAACCTGCTTTACTGTTAAGTACATTTATGCAAAATATTTTACCATTCTCATAATTATGCTCATTTGATTTCTCCAAACATCTGAATTATATGCACATATATTTGTTATTTGCACAACAAATCTGTATTCCGAAAGTTAAGAATCAGGTCTGTTTTGGAGGATGATTGCAGGTGTTTTATAATCATTGGTCAGTACAGGCTTTTATAAAATATGATGCAGGTATATAGTGTACCTCACGGATTACAAACAACTAAATAGATCAAATAGATTCATTATGTGGTTTGCAACTTTAGAACAGAAATGTCTTAGTTGTACCAAACCTGATCATTTTAAAATCATCATTTCTTTTTTTTTGTTCGTTTGTTTTGTTATATATGCAAGGAAAGGGTTTAGTTTGCTAAATAAACAAACTCCTGGTGACTGCAAAGAGTTTGCTAAACCAGCACAGGAAATAACTTCTTTTATCATTCCACTTTAAAATTAAATTATGAATTCCACTTTCTTTTGTTTTACTTCTTTATATTTACCAGACTGTGGGAGAGTGTGGGGAATTCACTGAACACACGGGAGACGGAAAGTTTCTTTGAGAAGGATTTATTTATACACCAGGGATGCACTCTGGAGGTCTACCAGCAATGGGATTCCCCTGAGTTGTTGATACACATTTATTTACAGAAATAATAAGTCCATAATGAATAGGAGAAATAAAACAGAAAGCAAACACTGTAAACAATTACAAATAGAATGCTGCTTTAAGCAGGGTCCTGCCTCCTCCACTACTCTGCGAGGTACGATTGTTAATGACACTCTGTTATACCCTCAGTACACTATAGCAGGGCTGTCCCAGAGACTGTACTTATCCAGTATGACTTCATGGAAATCTAATCTGTCGGCTGTCTTCTTCAGCCGGGCTTGCCTGCCCTCTTTGTCGCGGCCGTTTGCTGCAGTATCAGGAAACCGACAACCTGGTGTTTTCCACTCGCTCCAGATACTGACATTTTTTTATTTACACCAGTTCCCCGAGCAGAGCTCCCCATGTGTTGTATGGAAGGGCCAGCCCAGAGGAATAACAGAACAACATTTGTATTGGTCAACCGTCCCCCCAAGAACCCGCCTCCCGACCATTCACAGAGATCCACGTGACACACCCTCATGCAACTTCTCTGTGTCATCACCATGATTGGCAGGCGGGTCCTACAGGGCTTCTGTCCCCGTCCCCCCCCCCCCCCCGGCAGGATCATGCATGCGCCCAATAGCCAGCACAGGTCTCTCCTGTTACACATCCTCCCCCTTAGAATGGCACCACCGGTCCATTCAAAAATCCTTCAGCCCCATGCCTTCCCGAGAGAAAAAAATCTGCATTTTGATGCAGTTTTCCTGCTCGGTGGACTACCCTGAAGGCATAGGGCTGCAGCACCAAGTACCAACATGTGATCCTGGTGTTGTTATCCTTCATGTAGCAGTGAAGCCATGCTAAGAGGGCATGATCCGTGACCAAGGAAAAGTGTCACCCCAGGAGGTAGTACAGACGTTAATAAAGTTTGAAATAAAGAGAAAGTCACATTTGTGTATATGAAGTTATGTAAGTGCATAAACATGAATAAATAAAGGCATGCCTGAATTGCAAAAGGGACAGGATGTCTTGATTGAGGGAGATCGGTGCTGCCTGAGTGGGTGTAACTTATTTCTGAACTGCTTCCGATGCCTTGAGTTGCCTGGTAGTAAACTGCAAGGTACTTCTTACTGGATAGGGCTAAAAGAACATTTTTACTCAACAAGCAAAACATTTAGGCCTACCAAAGCAGTTTGATTTCACATTATTATTAATTAGTCATTTAGCAGACGCTTTTATCCAAAGCGACTTACAGAGACTAGGTGGTGAACTATGCATCACAACTGCTGCTGCAGAGTCACTTCCAATAGGAGCTTGTTTGTTTTACATCTCATCCGAAGGACGGAGCGCAAGGAGGTCAAGTGCTTTGCTCAGGGTCACACACAGTGAGTCAGTGGCTGAGCTGGGATTGAACCTGGAACATCCTGATAACAAGCCCCTTTCTTTAACCCCTGGACCACCAAGCCCACATTATGCATGGGATTGATTTAAACAGGCGTGTGCTAACAGAAAGACCCAATTTGGGATCAATGCGACAAAGATGAATAAGCAAACGAGCTGATGTTAGGTTATTATCATAATACTGGTTCCCTGAAATAGAAATGTAAGCATTACAGAATGGGATATATCTCTTATAGCCCGAATTTCCGTAGCACTTCTATCAAATCTGCTCCTTAAGAACCCTGTATGTGTCAGACGTCGTCTCTGCTCCCAGGAGATAAATATGACTGTCGCATTAGGGTCAGTGGCATTTCCTCTTCAGTCCTGCTGCGTTGGAGTGAACACAGCAACATTGAAGTGTAATGGTTACATGTCTATTCCAGGGAACCCGGGTTATAATAATAACCTAACACTCCCTGTAAAGTACGAAATGTAACCATTACTAAATGAGATACAATACCCAAGCCGTCACCAGTGAAGGACTTGCAGCACCGACATGATTGAGACAAAATAAGCTAATTTTTGTTTCCAAAATATCTAAACGTTCTGTTCTATAGGAACTTTAATAGGAGCAACTGCAGGGAAAGGGCACTCCACAGATATGCAAGTACAGTATAATATGCATGAGAGTTTCTGTGTGACAAAACTCAAGTTTCAGATGAAGAGAGCTGTTAAAATGATGGGTAACTTTACATGTGCAATGCAGGCCCTTCAAGTTTCATTTGTGATCTTTTATTTAAACTCCACCATTATCATTATCAAGAAACTTTCATGATTACTGTGCACTTTCAGTTTCGATTTATTTTAAAATCTACCATTTCCCAGAAATGCATGTTTTGTTATTATGCAGGAAGCAGCTGTGATCATATCTTCAGGAAGCACAGGTTTGGCACTAACTCCCACAGCTCTTATTTACAATGCTGGATGCCAAGCCTTTGTTATGTGGGAAGACACATGATGGGAAATTGCTTTAGTGTTAAGTAGTGTTAAGCAAAATATTAGACAAAACATATATAGGTAACATGGATACAAAATACCCCAGTCTCATAATGATGCTCATTTGATTTCTCCAAACACCTGTATTATCTACTCATGTATGTAATCTGTACCTAACCATGTGATTGTTATTAGCAGAATAAATGTGTATTCCAGTTAAGAATGTGTAAATACATTGTGAGGCTCCTCACTGGCCCTGGCTGCTTTCTGCTTCACACAGGCTTGCTTCAGTGTGCTGCCTTTCTGACTGATCCTGACAAGGCAACTAACGTATTAAACATATTTTAATTTGGAAAAAAAACACAAATGGACCACCCTTCTTTAATATAATCCCTCATGTGAATTAGCCTTAATTCCTGTCATACAATATGATCAATCAAAACAGTTGTTTATATGAATTTAAATACATATGATTGCTACTCAAACTGGGGGTGTACTTGTTTTAAAGCATGTATTTCTGACATTAGTAAATCTGTATAATTGTGTGTATATATATATATATATATATATATATATATATATATATATATATATATATATATATATATATAGTGCCTATAGAAAGTCTACACCCCCTTTCAAAATGTTCACCTTTTGTTGCATTATAGCCTGGAATTATATATATATATATATATATATATATATATATATATATATATATATATATATATATATATATACAGTGGCTCTCAAAAGTATTCAACCCCCTTGGACTTTTCCACATTTTATTGTGTTACAACATGGAATCAAAATGGATTTAATTAGGAGTTTTTGCCACTGATCAACACAAAAAAGTCCATAATCTCAATGTGAAAAATAAAATCTACAAATTGTTCTAAATTAATTACAAATACAAAACAGAAAATAATTGATTGCATAAGTATTCACCCCTTTTGCTATGACACACCTAAATAAGCTCTGGTGCAACCAATTGTCTTTAGAAGTCACATAATTAGTTGAATGGAGTCCACCTGTGTGCAATTAAGGTGTTTCACATGATTTCCAGTTAAATACCCCTGTCTCTGGGAGGTCCCACAGTTGGATAGTACATTTCCTAACAAAAACTACATCATGAAGATGAAGGAACATTCAAAGCAAATCCGGAATAATGTTCTTCAAAAGCACAAATCAGGAGTAGGATATAAGAACATTTCCAAGGCATTGAATATCTCTCAGAGCACAGTAAAGTCCATTATTAAGAAATGGAGAGAATATGGCACAACTGTTAATCTGTCTAGAACAGGCCATCCTCAAAAACTGAGTATATGGGCGAGAAGGGCACTAGTCAGAGAGGCCACCAAGAGGCCTATGGCAACTCTAAAGGAGTTACAGTCTTACATGGTTGAGCTGGGAGACACTGTGCATATGGCAACAATAGCCTGTGTGCTTCACAAAACTGGCCTTTATGGGAGAGTGGCAAAAAGAAAGCCATTGTTGAAAAAAACACATAAAATCTCGGCTAGAGTTTGCCAGGCATGTGGGAGACTCTGAGACCAAGTGGAAGAAGATTCTATGGTCTGATGAGACCGAAATAGAGCTTTTTGGCCTCCATGCTAAGCGCTATGTTTGGCACAAGCCTAACACCGCACATCATCCTGAGAACATCATCCCTACCGTGAAGCATGGTGGTGGCAGCATCATGCTATGGCAATGCTTCTCTGCGTCAGGGCCTGGAAAGCTTGTGAAGATAGAGGGCAAAATAGATGCAGCAAAGTACAGAGAAATCCTGGAGGAAAATCTGCTGAAGTCTGCAAGAGACCTGGGACTTGGGAGAAGATTCATCTTCCAGCAGGACAATAACCCTAAACATACAGCCAAAGCCACACTAGAGTGGCTTAAAAACAAAAAGGTCAATGTTCTGGAGTGGCCCAGTCAAAGCCCGGACCTCAATCCAACTGAGTATATGTTGAAAAGTTTGAAAATTGCTTTTCACCAAAGGTCCCCATCCAACTTGACGGAGCTTGAGCAATTTTGCAAAGAAAAATTGCAGTGTCCAGATGTGCAAAGCTGGTAGAGACTTATCCAAACAGACTCATGGCTGTAATTGCTGCCAAAGGTGCCTCTACCAAATATTGACTCAAGGGGGTGAATACTTATGCAATCAATTATTTTCTGTTTGTATTTGTAATAAATTTAGAACAATTTGTAGATTTTATTTTTCACTTTGACATTATGGACTTTTTTGTGTTGATCAGTGGCAAAAACTCCTAATTAAATCAATTTTGATTCCATGTTGTAACACAATAAAATGTGGAAAAGTCCAAGGTGGGTGAATGCTTTTGAGAGCCACTGTATATATATATATATATATATATATATATATATATATATATATATATATATATATATAGTGCCTATAGAAAGTCTACACCCCCTTTCAAAATGTTCACCATTTGTTGCATTATAGCCTGGAATTAAAATGCATTAAAATAGTTTTTTTTCATTTATCTACACATCCTACCCCACAACTTCCAAGTGAAAAAAATATTCTAGAAATTTTCAGAAAATTAATTTTAAAAAAAAACTGAAATAGCTTGGTTGGATAAGTGTCCACCCCCCTTGTAATAGCAATACTAAATTAGCTCAGGTGTAACCAATCACCTTCAAAATCACACAATTAAGCAGTTCCTGTAGGTTCCCTCTGCTGGGTAGTGCATTTCAAAGCGAAACTCAACCATGAGCACCAAGGTGCTTTCAAAATAACTCCGGGACAAAGTTGTTGAACGGCACAGATCAGGGGATGGGTATAAAAAAATATCAAAGGCCTTGAATATCCCTTGGAGCACGGTCAAGACGATTATTAAGAAGTGGAAGGTGTATGGCACCACAAAGACCCTGCCTAGATCAGGCCGTCCCTCCAAACTGGATGACCAAGCAAGAAGGAGACTGATCAGAGAGGCTACCAAGAGGTCAATGGCAACTTTGCAAGAGCTACAGGCTTTTATGACCAAGACTGGTCAAAGTGTGCATGTGACAACAATATACAAAGCACTCCACAAATCTGGCCTGTATGGTAGGGTGGCAAGAAGGAAGCCATTACTCAAGAAAGCCCACTTTGAATCCCATTTGAAGTATGCAAAAAAACACTCAGGAAATTCTGTAGCCATGTGGCAAAACGTTTTGTGGTCTGATGAAACTAAAATGGAACTTTTTGGCCTAAATGCTTGGAGCAAACCCAACACAGCGCATCACCCAAAGAACACCATCCCTACTGTGAAGCATGGTGGTGGCAGCATCATGTTATGGGGATGTTTCTCATCGGCAGGGACTGGGGCAGTTGTCAGGATAGAAGGGAAAATGAATGGAGCAAAGTAAGAGAAGTCCTTGAGGAAAACCTACTGCCCTCTGCAAGAAAGCTGAAACTGGGACAGAAGTTCACCTTTCAGCATGACAACGACCCAAAGCACACAGCCCAAGCTACACTGGAGTGGCTAAGGAACAAAAAGATAAATGTCCTTGAGTGGCTCAGTCAGAGCCCCGACCTAAATCCAATCGAAAATTTGTGGCATGACTTGGAGATTGCTGTCCATCAACGCTCCCCAAGGAACTTCACAGAGCTTGAACAGTTTTGGTCAAATATTGCCAAATCTAGGTGTGCAAAGTTGGTAGAGACCTATCCCAACAGACTCACAGCTGTAATTGCTGCCAAAGTTGCTTCCACCAAGTATTAAATCAGGGGTTGGAGATTTATCCAGTTATGATCTTTCAGTTTTGTATTTTTAATATATAATTTTTTTTTCTCAATAAAAACTTTTTTCCCCTTAACAGTGTGGAGTATGGTGTGTAGATAAGTGGGGAAAAAATCCTCATTTAAATGCATGAAACTCTGAGGCACTGACACAACAAAATGTGAAAAAAGTTCAAGGGGGTGTAGACTTTCTATAAGCACTGTGTGTATATATATATATATATACAGTACTGTGCAAAAGTTTTAAGCAGGTGTGAAAAAATACTGTAAAGTAAGAATGCTTTCAAAAATAGACATGTTAATAGTTTATATTTATCAATTAACAAAATGCAAAGTGAGTGAACAGAAGAAAAATCTACATCAAATCAATATTTGGTGTGACCACCCTTTGCCTTCAAAACGGCATCAATTCTTCTAGGTACACTTGCACACAGTTTTTGAAGGAACTCGGCAGGTAGGTTGGCCCAAACATCTTGGAGAACTAACCACAGTTCTTCTGTGGATTTAGGCAGCCTCAGTTGCTTCTCTCTCTTCATGTAATCCCAGACAGACTCGATGATGTTGAGATCAGGGCTCTGTGGGGGCCATACCATCACTTCCAGGACTCCTTGTTCTTCTTTACGCTGAAGATAGTTCTTAATCACTTTCGCTGTATGTTTGGGGTCATTGTCATGCTGCAGAATAAATTTGGGGCCAATCAGATGCCTCCCTGATGGTATTGCATGATGGATAAGTATCTGCCTGTACTTCTCAGCATTGAGGAGACCATTAATTCTGACCAAATCCCCAACTCCATTTGCAGAAATGCAGCCCCAAACTTGCAAGGAACCTCCACCATGCTTCACTGTTGCCTGCAGACACTCATTCGTGTACCGCTCTCCAGCCCTTCGGCGAACACACTGCCTTCTGCTACAGCCAAATATTTCAAATTTTGACTCATCAGTCCAGAGCACCTGCTGCCATTTTTCTGCACCCCAGTTCCTGTGTTTTCGTGCATAGTTGAGTCGCTTGGCCTTGTTTCCACGTCGGAGGTATGGCTTTTTGGCCGCAAGTCTTCCATGAAGGCCACTTCTGACCAGACTTCTCCGGACAGTAGATGGGTGTACCAGGGTCCCACTGTTTTCTGCCAATTCTGAGCTGATGGCACTGCTGGACATCTTCCCATTGCGAAGGGAACTAAGCATGATGTGTCTTTCATCAGCTGCAGTAAGTTTCCTTGGCCGACCACTGCGTCTACGGTCCTCAACGTTGCCCGTTTCTTTGTGCTTCTTCAAAAAGAGCTTGGACAGCACATCTGGAAACCCCTGTCTGCCTTGAAATTTCTGCCTGGGAGAGACCTTGCTGATCCAGTATAACTACCTTGTGTCTTGTTGCTGTGCTCAGTCTTGCCATGGTGTATGACTTTTGACAGTAAACTGTCTTCAGCAACCTCACCTTGTTAGCTGAGTTTGGCTGTTCCTCACCCAGTTTTATTCCTCCTACACAGCTGTTTCTGTTTCAGTTAATGATTGTGTTTCAACCTACATATTGAATTGATGATCATTAGCACCTGTTTGGTATAATTGTTTAATCATACACCTGACTATATGCCTACAAAATCCCTGACTTTGTGCAAGTGTACCTAGAAGAATTGATGCTGTTTTGAAGGCAAAGGGTGGTCACACCAAATATGGATTTGATTTCGATTTTTCTTCTGTTCACTCACTTTGCATTTAGTTAATTGATAAATATAATCTATTAACATGTCTATTTTTGAAAGCATTCTTACTTTACAGCATTTTTTCACACCTGCCTAAAACTTTTGCACAGTACTGTAAATACTATACTTTCTCACACAGGATCACCATGCTATATTATTGAAATGTATGTGTTCATGGAACTGTGTATATATGGGGTCTCATAATCAAACATTAAATGATCATTAGATGTACATAATCCAATTGACTTACATACTTTAAAATTATATATATATATATATATATATATATATATATATATATATATATATATATATATATATTAGCTCAAAGAGCCAGCTGCCCAATGTTTCGATATGTTGTACATATCTTTCTCTCTATATATATATTATTATTATTTATTTCTTAGCTGACGCCCTTATCCAGGGCGACTTACAATTGTTACAAGATATCACATTATTTTTTACATACAATTACCCATTTATACAGTTGGGTTTTTACTGGAGCAATCTAGGTAAAGTACCTTGCTCAAGGGTACAATAGCAGTGTCCCTGACCGGGGATTGAACCCACGACATTCCAGTCAAGACATATATATATATATAGGTTTGATATATAAATACTATTATACAGATTTACTAATGTCAGAAATACAGAAATACATGCTTTAAAACAAGTACACCCCCGGTTTCAGTTGAAATCATATGTATTTAAATTTCATATAAACAACTGTTTTGATTGATCATATTGTATGACAGGAATTAAGGTTAATTCATATAATGGATTATATTAAAGAAGGGTGGTCAATTTGTTTTTTTGTTTCCCAATCAAATTAAAATATACGTTAGTTATTTAATAAGTTAGTTGCCTTTTCAGGATGAGTCAGAAAGGCAGCACAGTGAAGCAAGCCTGTGTGAAGCAGAGTGAGGAGCCTCACAATGTAAATACACATTCTTAACTGGAATACACATTTATTCTGCTAATAACAATCACATGGTTAGGTACAGATTATATACATGTGCAGATAATACAGATGTTTGGAGAAATCAAATGAGCATCATTATAAGACTGGGGTATTTTGTATCCATGTTACCTATATATGTTTTGTCTAATATTTTGCATACAACTACTTAACACTAAAGCAGCTTTCCATTATGTGTCCACCCATTAAACACAGGTTTAACGTCCAGCATTGTAAATAAGAGCTGTGGGAATGAGTGCCAAACCTGTGCTTCCTGAAGATACGATCACGGCAGCTTCCTGCATAATAACAAAACATGCATTTCTGGGAAATGGCCGACTTTAAAATAAATCCAAACAAAGTGCACAGTAATAATGAAACTTACATTTCTGGGAAATGGTTGACTTAAGAACATAAGGATCAGAGCACCCTGCTGCAGCACTGTCCCAGCGAGCCATCATGAGACAAGAGCACAGGTTCAGAGCACCCTGCTGCAGCACTGTCCCAGCGAGCCATCATGAGACAAGAGCACAGGTTAAGAGCACCCTGCTGCAGCACTGTCCCAGCGAGCCATCATGAGACAAGAGCACAGGTTCAGAGCACCCTGCTGCAGCACTGTCCCAGCGAGCCATCATGAGAGAAGAGCACAGGTTCAGAGCACCCTGCTGCAGCACTTTCCCAGTGAGCCATCATGAGAGAAGAGCACAGGTTCAGAGCACCCTGCTGCAGCACTGTCCCAGCGAGTTATCATGAGACAAGAGCACAGGTTCAGAGCACCCTGCTGCAGCACTGATCCAGTGAACAATCATGGGGACAAGAACACAGGTTCAGAGCACCCTGCTGCAGCACTGTCCCAGCGAGTCATCATGAGACAAGAGCACAGGTTCAGAGCAACCTGCTGCAGCACTGTCCCAGTGAGCCATCATGAGACAAGAGCACAGGTTCAGAGCACCCTGCTGCAGCACTGTCCCAGCGAGTCATCATGAGACAAGAGCACAGATTCAGAGCACCCTGCTGCAGCACTGTCCCAGTAAGCCATCATGAGACAGAGCACAGGTTCAGAGCACCCTGCTGCAGCACTGTCCCAGCGAGTCATCATGAGACAAGAGCACAGGTTCAGAGCACCCTGCTGCAGCACTGTCCCAGCGAGTCATCATGAGACAAGAGCACAGGTTCAGAGCACCCTGCTGCAACACTGTCCCAGCGAGTCATCATGAGACAGGAGCACAGGTTCAGAGCACCCTGCTGCAGCACTGTCCCAGCGAGCCATCATGAGAGAAGAGCACAGGTTCAGAGCACCCTGCTGCAGCACTTTCCCAGTGAGCCATCATGAGAGAAGAGCACAGGTTCAGAGCACCCTGCTGCAGCACTGTCCCAGTGAGCCATCATGAGAGAAGAGCACAGGTTCAGAGCACTCTGCTGCAGCACTGTCCCAGCGAGTCATCATGAGACAAGAGCACAGGTTCAGAGCACCCTGCTGCAACACTGTCCCAGCGAGTCATCATGAGACAGGAGCACAGGTTCAGAGCACTCTGCTGCAGCACTGTCCCAGCGAGTCATCATGAGACAGGAGCACAGGTTCAGAGCACCCTGCTGCAGCACTGTCCCAGCGAGTCATCATGAGACAAGAGCACAGGTTCAGGTTACAGGAGGGAACATAGCTGTACAAAAATACCATTATAATAGAAATAAACCAAACAATAAGCCACCTCAAAGACAGGGCACTATATTGTAAGAACACACACTCTTTGTCAGATGCAAAGCGCCGTGAGATTTTTATGCAGCCATGGCAGCCTCATGAGAAATATGAATTACCAAAGCAGAAGAGCTCACACAACAAAGCTGGCTCATTTAGGAGGGAATGACTCACCCAGTTTACCTGGTTGCTTTATTCAGCAGTTGATGACGGAGCCGACTGCAAATACTGCATAGTTTGGGGTAGAAAAACAGGACAACATGCAGAGAAACTTGACAGGTTATACAAGTCCTTTACAAATCTGGGGTTCAGCAGTTACAAAACTGAAAGAATATCAGAATTTTACAAAGCAGCAGTAATATTTGGCAATGACTTCATATCTGTGATGCAAGTAACTAAAACACCTGCACATTCTGCAGCAGTTGAATTCATACAGAAAAAGTGGGAAAAAACCCATGCCAAAGCTATTACATTTTTAAAAACGATTTTCATATTTTAGTAACTCCAAGTATTGCTTATTACGGCTGTACTCTTAGTATGTTAGTTAAATTGACCTGCAAATGCATGTCCTCAGGTATGTTATAAATGTGTTGAGGTGGCGTGGGGTCACAGGGATTTTGTGAACCAGTCAATCTACAAGACTAGACCTGCCCCTGTTATTATAAGTAACACTTTGTGCAGTTCCTCTCACAACAGAAGCAGCTACACCTTCCCGGAGAGGATTCGCGTCACACAGCTCCAGTTTCAGAACAAGAAGTAAGCGTAAAGCGCCATCGAGTGGTTCAAGTGAGTATTTCAAATGTATTTACTTATTTTGTATAATGCTACTCTGTCTGTTCAGAAACATGAAACCCAGACATCAGAAAATACTCTAAATGACAAGTTTGTTTATTTATTTATTTATTTATTTATTTATTATTAAGAAGCTCAGATCAGTGCTTTTCAATACTGGCACTTCCGGGAGATGTTATTTTACTGTACGTTGGGATAACGATGTGGAAGTTCTTTACTTATTCATTTCCGTATTCGTTTTAATCACTG
The DNA here is from genome assembly GCF_902713425.1 of Acipenser ruthenus. NCBI lineage: Eukaryota > Metazoa > Chordata > Actinopteri > Acipenseriformes > Acipenseridae > Acipenser > Acipenser ruthenus. The sequence continues at coordinate 15,642 of NW_026707872.1, forward strand.
TATTCTATAGTTATAGCCAGCGGTCCAGGTAAGCTGCGTACCTGCCGTTTTTTTACGCATGAAGAAAATCCGCACTAAATTTAAATAGGTAAACACTAAAAATAGGCAAACAATTTTGCGGCACAGCTTGTCTGCCTCCCCTAAAACTTCCACTAACAACTACATCTCCCAGAATGCAATGTCTTCAGTTACTAGGAAACTGTACACAAGGAAAAAAACAACCCAACTAACATGATCCAATCTCTGGCTAGCACTGTTGTCTTTACAGCCAATCACAGTAAATAAGGAAAATTGTAAGCTACACAGGTTGAAGCGTAAACACCCCAGGCCAGCTACAAATCCAACTGGAATTATCGTCAGAGGCAACCGCTAAAACATGTGCCTAGAATATTAAACAGACTGTTTTATAATTTATTAATGCTTTTCCTTATTTTATTTATCTGCATGTCTTTCTATTGAAGTTGTAACATGTTCATCGGGTTTAGAATGTAATGTATAAATAGAAGTTATGTTTCTGTGCTTGTCTTCATATACAGTTGTCCTGCGTTATACCGCCCCCTTTATAACGTAACCCCCGCATGCCGCCAGCTATTCTCTCTGAACAAATGTCACCAATCTAAAAACAGTGCTATTGTGCCCGTTTTATCACCACCCCGCTGTCCGCCACCCGCCAACTTCCCAAGCCAAGCAAAGGTAAATATAAGCATTGTAGTTTCAATCATTGTAGCGCCAGCGAAACAATCACGGCCAATTAAAACAACAAAGTCATGCAGTTAACCTTTGACTCGCGTTCCTAATTCGTTGTTCACTGAACGTTCATACCAATGTCATCAACACTCCCGATCCCAAAGCAAAACAGAAAGTACAACACGGCGAGTCGACCCTACATTTAACACCAGAGCAAAAGAAACAAATCTGCATGTATGCGTCTGAAAATAAGGAAGCAAGTCAGCAAGATTAACATGCCCTCGCAAATGTGAGGCATGTTAATCGAAGGACAATTGGAGACATTCTAATGAAACAAATGGCTTACCTTGATGGAACGGGTCGATTTGTTTAACCTGAAAAAAATTACGTAGTCTAAAATAAGTGACTTTTATAAACCACGTAAATGTTAAAACAAACTAAGTGTGCTTGTTTACGTGCAAGTTTTGCACAGATGAAGGTTGACTTAAACTAAAGCGTCCGTTTTGTAAAGAGCAGAATAGTTTTTTGTTTTACTTTTCGTTTTAAAAAAAATATTTGCCTGTACATATTCAATTTTTTTTAACTGCTTAAAAAAGAATGCTGTTGAGCTTAAATTGCTTTGTGAAATAAATAGACGGCACCGTTCAATGGTGTTCAGCAGGCTTACAGCCGCGCCACAAACAGTGAAGTAGTGAAGTTCAAATGACAGTGTAAAAAAAAAAAAAAAAAACGCTTTTTTGTTTTTTTATGGAATTGCTGTTTGGGTGATTTTGAAACTTTACTTTATTTTATTTAAGTATTTAAGTATTAACTGTTTCTCAAAGGTAACCATATATGTTTCATTCAGATGGGAAAAGATGATAAAACGTCACTAGTAGACCTACTGTTGTGTTAAGAACTAGTACTGTAGTTTTTTTAAAAAAAAATAATGTTTTATTAAAATGCTCTGGAGATACTGTAATTGCATAACTGAAAAAGTAAAACGTTTGAATTTATTGCAAACATAGAAGGTTATGTGTGTGTTATTTATTTATTTATTTATTTTGACCCTCACTATAACGCCACCCTCGCTTATTGCTCGTTTTTGAACGGGCAATACATCAAATTTAACAACTACGTCAAATATTGAAGCAGTTTATATATTTCTAGTGGTTATTTAAAGATTACAACAATACTACTACACGACTACGACTGGTGCACCCGCTCCTCCTCTTTTGACAGCCTTCAACAAGAAAGTTGTTATGGAAATCCACGCCTTCAAAAGCACACAGAATATATGCTGATATTCTGGAAGACAAGACTCCCTTTTCAAAGCGCGTAGAAACAACCAATCAGCAGCGACAGCGCTTCCCGCCAGCTTTTGTCGAAATTCTCTTTTTATAATTATTTTCTATGAACATTAGTTTATGGATAATCTTGTTTGTTTTTAAACCAATTACTATTATTTATTTCTTAGCAGACGCCCTTATCCAGGGCGATTTACAATTGTTACAAGGTATTTTTTTTTTTACATACAATTGCATTATTGTTTTACACATTATTTTTACACACAATTACCCATTTATATAGCTGAGTTACAAGAAAATTACACTTACAAGAAAAAAAGACTATTCTATAGTCCATTCATTTTAATTCTGTACATGGTCTTGTTGTACTAGTGCTCAAATACACACTCGATAAGAGCTAGGTGTTTATTTGGTTTTGTGTGTTTTGATTTGTGTATTATTAAAAATAGTGCAACCGCGCTTTGAAAATCCATTTGTGTGCTGGGTCGCAGTTCTTAAAGGGGCAACGAACCTGAGTGAGTGGCAAGCTCGCTCACAATCTATATATATATATATATATATATATATATATATATATATATATATATATATATATATATATATAGCAGCGGCATCTACTTATTAAACTAAATATCGCCTTATAAAACTGACTAGTGCGTATGCAATGTTGAAACTCGACACAACAGATGCATCTCACCACAACCCTCCGATTTCAGAACAAGGTCGGGTTTGAATTCTATTGTGTTCGCCACGGACTGAAGGACTGCGGCACTGTGCAAACTGACACGGAACTCGTTTAGTCCACATATCATCTAATGCTGGTTTACAATCTAGGAAAATTATTCAGGTTACCGTCATCGGTGTGAAAACAGCCTCAGAGATTATTGGTCAGCTTCTCTTGAAGACCGCAAAGACTGAGTAGGATCATTTCCTACACAAAAAAAAAAAAAAAACAGTGTTTATCTGTTCCGTGAATCCGCCCTCAGATGTGGGAAATCAGTCTGCCTTCAATTCACAAATGTAATTTCATCTCAAATGTTACTATAAATGGCTATGTTCAATGTAATGTTTATGGCAAATAAAGTACAAAATATATGTTACAATCAAACAGTCTTCAGGGAGTATTTTTTTTTCTAAGTGGAAGGATACATAATACATTTCCTATGTTTTCCCTAAAAAATCCAGGGCGTGCGGTAAGGATTGTCTTACGTGGGTTATTTCTTATGTATGGAATAGATTGTGTATGCATTAATACAATTAATTCAATATAAATGATTAATCAACTGAGTTTATAGCACAAAATTAAACAAACATATTCCTAGTCCCCCCCTCTCCCTTTTGACATCATCCGTGTTGTATTGTTGCAGTGTCTGTGCTGTTTTAGGTAGCTCAGTTGTTGAAGTGCTGGGCTGCAGTGGAAGGTACTGGTGTAAAGTAGATGAACTCTATTTTTTTGCAGTGTCTGAAAGCAAAGCAGAATCAAATGAAGAAACACAAAGGGAGACTCCCTCCCCTGAGCAAGCCCGACACACTCTGCCTGAGATCAAGGGCTGGAATAAGTTCCGCAGGAAACACTATCCTAGGCAGAAGAGAGTTTA
>NW_026707873.1:0-19208 GCF_902713425.1 Acipenser ruthenus
ATAACACTCGTGCACCCGGGGGGGGGGCGTGCATTGAATGAATTCATTCATCGCTGTAGACCCGGGACGCGGGACCAGGGCTAACCGCCGCAAGTGTTCAGCCGAGCTCGGGGAACGATAGCCCGGCTTCATAACACTCGTGCACCCGGGGGGGAAAGTGCATTGAATGAATTCATTCATCGCTGTTCACACGGGACGCGGGACCAGGGCTAACCGCCGTGCAGGTCCCCCGGGGGACGCCGCAAGTGTTCAGCCGAGCTCGGGGAACGATAGCCCGGCTTCATAACACTCGTGCACCCGGGGGGGGGGGCGTGCATTGAATGAATTCATTCATCGCTGTAGACCCGGGACGCGGGACCAGGGCTAACCGCCGTGCAGGTCCCCCGGGGGACGCCGCAAGTGTTCAGCCGAGCTCGCGGATCTCCAGCCGGGACCCATAACACTCGTGCACCCGGGGGGAAAGTGCATTTAATGAATTCATTCATCGCTGTTCCGCCGTGCAGCTCCCCGGGGGCGGGGGGGGACGAGCAAGTGTTCAGCCCGAGCTCATAACACCCGTGCACACGGGGGGGACGTGCAGGTATTTTTTTCCCCCAGCAGACGGGGGTCCCGGCCTTACACTCGGGCAGCTCCCCGGGGAATGTTAGAGGTCGTCGCCCCCGCTGCTGAGGCGCTAAAGTATCCGACTGCCTGGAGCGCTAAACCGGCTCCGATCGGTCAGAGGGGACCGCGGGGAGTTAGCCGTGAATAGAGCGTCCTGCTGCCTTCTCGCCGAGTCCGAAAATAGCCGAGAGTTAAGCCTCTCCCCGCTGTGTCTTCGGCAAACTTCCGCAACGTCAGGTTGGGCGGGCCTCTGGTCATGTCATGTCATAAATCACATGACCAGAGGCCCGTCCCTCTTGAAGCGGCGAGTGGCTGACGAAGCCACGGCGGGGAGGGGCTTAACTCTCGGCTATTTTCGCTGGCCTTCGGGGCTGCTTCTAACGGGTCTCCGCAGCGGCGCTTGCGCAGGTGTTCAGCCGAGCTCGCGGATCTCCAGCCGGGACCCATAACACTCGTGCACCCGGGGGGGGGCGTGCATTGAATGAATTCATTCATCGCTGTTCACACGGGACGCGGGACCAGGGCTAACCGCCGCAAGTGTTCAGCCGAGCTCGGGGAACGATAGCCCGGCTTCATAACACTCGTGCACCCGGGGGGGAAAGTGCATTGAATGAATTCATTCATCGCTGTTCACACGGGACGCGGGACCAGGGCTAACCGCCGTGCAGGTCCCCCGGGGGACGCCGCAAGTGTTCAGCCGAGCTCGGGGAACGATAGCCGGGACCCATAACACTCGTGCACCCGGGGGGGGGGCGTGCATTGAATGAATTCATTCATCGCTGTTCACACGGGACGCGGGACCAGGGCTAACCGCCGCAAGTGTTCAGCCGAGCTCGGGGAACGATAGCCCGGCTTCATAACACTCGTGCACCCGGGGGGGAAAGTGCATTGAATGAATTCATTCATCGCTGTTCACACGGGACGCGGGACCAGGGCTAACCGCCGTGCAGGTCCCCCGGGGGACGCCGCAAGTGTTCAGCCGAGCTCGGGGAACGATAGCCGGGACCCATAACACTCGTGCACCCGGGGGGGGGGGCGTGCATTGAATGAATTCATTCATCGCTGTTCACACGGGACGCGGGACCAGGGCTAACCGCCGTGCAGGTCCCCCGGGGGACGCCGCAAGTGTTCAGCCGAGCTCGGGGAACGATAGCCGGGACCCATAACACTCGTGCACCCGGGGGGGGGCGTGCATTGAATGAATTCATTCATCGCTGTTCACACGGGACGCGGGACCAGGGCTAACCGCAGTGCAGGTCCCCGCACTGGGCTTGTGTCCCAGGCATCCATCCCCCTGCCCTGGCCGCATCCATGGCCGGTGAAAAGGATGGAGCGTCCCAAAGCCCAGCATCCGACTGGGATGCAAGTGCCGTCCCACGCCCGAGCTCGCGGAACTGCAACCCGGCCTCAGAACACTCGTGCACCCGGGGGGGACGTGCATTTAATTAATTCATTAATCGCTGTTCACCTGGGACGCGGGGCACCGGCGAACCGCCGTGCAGCTCCCCGCACTGGGCTTGTGTCCCAGGCATCCATCCCCCTGCCCTGGCCGCATCCATGGCCGGTGAAAAGGATGGAGCGTCCCAAAGCCCAGCATCCGACTGGGATGCAAGTGCCGTTCCACTCCCAAGCTCTCCCACTCTCCAGCTCTCCCACTCTCCAGCTCTCCCACTCTCCGTTGCAGGCACGCAGCTCCATCTGTGGCCCATCAAAACTAGTGTGACTCAGGGTTAGGGTTAGGGTCACACTCGTTTCCGTGCTAAAGGTCTTGTTTTGTAGCTCGCAGTAATACCTTTACAGGCATACCTTGATTCAATTGATACCACCTGTGGTTATTTAAATATTAAAAAAAAAAAAAAAAAAAAAAAACCTGAACGGGACGTTTTTTCGCCAAATGTAAACGAAACCTATTTAAGGTCGTTATTTAGTGTAGCAGTCGAATAAAAACTCGAGTGCGGTGTTGTTTTGTAGCTTGCAATCATACCTATCCAACGATACCTCGTATGAGGTGGTAGCTCCAGGGGTTATTGAAATATTAATTTTAATGTGATTCCCATTGAAACGTATAGGCGTTTTCACCAGAAAACGTAAAAAACAGAAACGGAAAAAAGCTGAATTTTGTAGGAATCGCTCTAAAAACCCTGGGCTCAGTTACAGGCTGTTAGTCTGATACTACAGCCCTTGGAATGGTGTTTCTACCTGCTTGCATCGCTTCAAAATCCTTCCAAATGTACTTTTTCAAGGGGCCTGCAGTGCACTTAGAAGTGGCATTTAAGGACAGGGGCAGCGTCGGAACCGAAAGGCCCAGCAACCTGTGCTTTTCCACCACTTATCTGCATGTCCTACAGGTACTCTGTAGCAATTTTCAGCCACCTACCACATTCGCTGATTCTTTGAGAGCCTGCCAAAATTGTTACAAATGACCCATAGGCTTAAAGCAGCGGTCGCCTTAGTTGAATGGGAAAAAAGCTGAATTTTGTAGGAATCGCTCTAAAAACCCTGGGCTCAGTTACAGGCTGTTAGTCTGATACTACAGCCCTTGGAATGGTGTTTCTACCTGCTTGCATCGCTTCAAAATCCTTCCAAATGTACTTTTTCAAGGGGCCTGCAGTGCACTTAGAAGTGGCATTTAAGGACAGGGGCAGCGTCGGAACCGAAAGGCCCAGCAACCTGTGCTTTTCCACCACTTATCTGCATGTCCTACAGGTACTCTGTAGCAATTATCAGCCCCCTACCACATTCGCTGATTCTTTGAGAGCCTGCCAAAATTGGCTTAAAAACTCATTAAAATGTACTTTTTCAAGTATTTGAATGGTTGCCGACTCCAATTCTAGGGGCTGCTGCCATCTACTGGTGGAAAATATTTATGACACCGGGGATGCAAATGCTGTTACTCTTATTTGAATTGCTCAAAAAAATCCGATTTCTGCGGGAATTCTTCTAAAAACACTGCAGGGGACGAGCAAGTGTTCAGCCCGAGCTCGCGGATCTCCAGCCGGGACCCATAACACTCGTGCACCCGGGGGGGGGCGTGCATTGAATGAATTCATTCATCGCTGTTCACACGGGACGCGGGACCAGGGCTAACCGCAGTGCAGGTCCCCGCACTGGGCTTGTGTCCCAGGCATCCATCCCCCTGCCCTGGCCGCATCCATGGCCGGTGAAAAGGATGGAGCGTCCCAAAGCCCAGCATCCGACTGGGATGCAAGTGCCGTCCCACGCCCGAGCTCGCGGAACTGCAACCCGGCCTCAGAACACTCGTGCACCCGGGGGGGACGTGCATTTAATTAATTCATTAATCGCTGTTCACCTGGGACGCGGGGCACCGGCGAACCGCCGTGCAGCTCCCCGCACTGGGCTTGTGTCCCAGGCATCCATCCCCCTGCCCTGGCCGCATCCATGGCCGGTGAAAAGGATGGAGCGTCCCAAAGCCCAGCATCCGACTGGGATGCAAGTGCCGTTCCACTCCCAAGCTCTCCCACTCTCCAGCTCTCCCACTCTCCAGCTCTCCCACTCTCCGTTGCAGGCACGCAGCTCCATCTGTGGCCCATCAAAACTAGTGTGACTCAGGGTTAGGGTTAGGGTTAGGGTTAGGGTTAGGGTTAGGGTTAGGGTTAGGGTTAGGGTTAGGGTTAGGGTTAGGGTTAGGGTCACACTCGTTTCCGTGCTAAAGGTCTTGTTTTGTAGCTCGCAGTAATACCTTTACAGGCATACCTTGATTCAATTGATACCACCTGTGGTTATTTAAATATTAAAAAAAAAAAAAAAAAAAAAAAACCTGAACGGGACGTTTTTTCGCCAAATGTAAACGAAACCTATTTAAGGTCGTTATTTAGTGTAGCAGTCGAATAAAAACTCGAGTGCGGTGTTGTTTTGTAGCTTGCAATCATACCTATCCAACGATACCTCGTATGAGGTGGTAGCTCCAGGGGTTATTGAAATATTAATTTTAATGTGATTCCCATTGAAACGTATAGGCGTTTTCACCAGAAAACGTAAAAAACAGAAACGGAAAAAAGCTGAATTTTGTAGGAATCGCTCTAAAAACCCTGGGCTCAGTTACAGGCTGTTAGTCTGATACTACAGCCCTTGGAATGGTGTTTCTACCTGCTTGCATGGCTTCAAAATCCTTCCAAATGTACTTTTTCAAGGGGCCTGCAGTGCACTTAGAAGTGGCATTTAAGGACAGGGGCAGCGTCGGAACCGAAAGGCCCAGCAACCTGTGCTTTTCCACCACTTATCTGCATGTCCTACAGGTACTCTGTAGCAATTTTCAGCCACCTACCACATTCGCTGATTCTTTGAGAGCCTGCCAAAATTGTTACAAATGACCCATAGGCTTAAAGCAGCGGTCGCCTTAGTTGAATGGGAAAAAAGCTGAATTTTGTAGGAATCGCTCTAAAAACCCTGGGCTCAGTTACAGGCTGTTAGTCTGATACTACAGCCCTTGGAATGGTGTTTCTACCTGCTTGCATGGCTTCAAAATCCTTCCAAATGTACTTTTTCAAGGGGCCTGCAGTGCACTTAGAAGTGGCATTTAAGGACAGGGGCAGCGTCGGAACCGAAAGGCCCAGCAACCTGTGCTTTTCCACCACTTATCTGCATGTCCTACAGGTACTCTGTAGCAATTTTCAGCCCCCTACCACATTCGCTGATTCTTTGAGAGCCTGCCAAAATTGGCTTAAAAACTCATTAAAATGTACTTTTTCAAGTATTTGAATGGTTGCCGACTCCAATTCTAGGGGCTGCTGCCATCTACTGGTGGAAAATATTTATGACACCGGGGATGCAAATGCTGTTACTCTTATTTGAATTGCTCAAAAAAATCCGATTTCTGCGGGAATTCTTCTAAAAACACTGCAGGGGACGAGCAAGTGTTCAGCCCGAGCTCGCGGATCTCCAGCCGGGACCCATAACACTCGTGCACCCGGGGGGGGGCGTGCATTGAATGAATTCATTCATCGCTGTTCACACGGGACGCGGGACCAGGGCTAACCGCCGTGCAGGTCCCCCGGGGGACGCCGCAAGTGTTCAGCCGAGCTCGGGGAACGATAGCCCGGCTTCATAACAGTCGTGCACCCGGGGGGGGGGCGTGCATTGAATGAATTCATTCATCGCTGTAGACCCGGGACGCGGGACCAGGGCTAACCGCCGCAAGTGTTCAGCCGAGCTCGGGGAACGATAGCCCGGCTTCATAACAGTCGTGCACCCGGGGGGGGGGCGTGCATTGAATGAATTCATTCATCGCTGTAGACCCGGGACGCGGGACCAGGGCTAACCGCCGCAAGTGTTCAGCCGAGCTCGGGGAACGATAGCCCGGCTTCATAACACTCGTGCACCCGGGGGGGGGGCGTGCATTGAATGAATTCATTCATCGCTGTAGACCCGGGACGCGGGACCAGGGCTAACCGCCGTGCAGGTCCCCCGGGGGACGCCGCAAGTGTTCAGCCGAGCTCGCGGATCTCCAGCCGGGACCCATAACACTCGTGCACCCGGGGGGAAAGTGCATTTAATGAATTCATTCATCGCTGTTCCGCCGTGCAGCTCCCCGGGGGCGGGGGGGACGAGCAAGTGTTCAGCCCGAGCTCATAACACCCGTGCACACGGGGGGGGACGTGCAGGTATTTTTTTCCCCCAGCAGACGGGGGTCCCGGCCTTACACTCGGGCAGCTCCCCGGGGAATGTTAGAGGTCGTCGCCCCCGCTGCTGAGGCGCTAAAGTATCCGACTGCCTGGAGCGCTAAACCGGCTCCGATCGGTCAGAGGGGACCGCGGGGAGTGAGCCGTGAATAGAGCGTCCTGCTGCCTTCTCGCCGGGTCCGAAAATAGCCGAGAGTTAAGCCTCTCCCCGCTGTGTCTTCGGCAAACTTCCGCAACGTCAGGATGGGCGGGCCTCTGGTCATGTGATTTATGACATGACATGACCAGAGGCCCGTCCCTCTTGAAGCGGCGAGTGGCTGACGAAGCCACGGCGGGGAGGGGCTTAACTCTCGGCTATTTTCGCTGGCCTTCGGGGCTGCTTCTAACGGGTCTCCGCAGCGGCGCTTGCGCAGGTGTTCAGCCGAGCTCGCGGATCTCCAGCCGGGACCCATAACACTCGTGCACCCGGGGGGGGGGCGTGCATTGAATGAATTCATTCATCGCTGTTCACACGGGACGCGGGACCAGGGCTAACCGCCGTGCAGGTCCCCCGGGGGACGCCGCAAGTGTTCAGCCGAGCTCGGGGAACGATAGCCCGGCTTCATAACACTCGTGCACCCGGGGGGGGGGCGTGCATTGAATGAATTCATTCATCGCTGTAGACCCGGGACGCGGGACCAGGGCTAACCGCCGTGCAGGTCCCCCGGGGGACGCCGCAAGTGTTCAGCCGAGCTCGGGGAACGATAGCCCGGCTTCATAACACTCGTGCACCCGGGGGGGAAAGTGCATTGAATGAATTCATTCATCGCTGTAGACCCGGGACGCGGGACCAGGGCTAACCGCCGTGCAGGTCCCCCGGGGGACGCCGCAAGTGTTCAGCCGAGCTCGGGGAACGATAGCCCGGCTTCATAACACTCGTGCACCCGGGGGGGAAAGTGCATTGAATGAATTCATTCATCGCTGTAGACCCGGGACGCGGGACCAGGGCTAACCGCCGTGCAGGTCCCCCGGGGGACGCCGCAAGTGTTCAGCCGAGCTCGGGGAACGATAGCCCGGCTTCATAACAGTCGTGCACCCGGGGGGGGGGCGTGCATTGAATGAATTCATTCATCGCTGTAGACCCGGGACGCGGGACCAGGGCTAACCGCCGCAAGTGTTCAGCCGAGCTCGGGGAACGATAGCCCGGCTTCATAACACTCGTGCACCCGGGGGGGGGGCGTGCATTGAATGAATTCATTCATCGCTGTAGACCCGGGACGCGGGACCAGGGCTAACCGCCGTGCAGGTCCCCCGGGGGACGCCGCAAGTGTTCAGCCGAGCTCGGGGAACGATAGCCCGGCTTCATAACAGTCGTGCACCCGGGGGGGGGGCGTGCATTGAATGAATTCATTCATCGCTGTAGACCCGGGACGCGGGACCAGGGCTAACCGCCGCAAGTGTTCAGCCGAGCTCGGGGAACGATAGCCCGGCTTCATAACACTCGTGCACCCGGGGGGGGGGCGTGCATTGAATGAATTCATTCATCGCTGTAGACCCGGGACGCGGGACCAGGGCTAACCGCCGTGCAGGTCCCCCGGGGGACGCCGCAAGTGTTCAGCCGAGCTCGCGGATCTCCAGCCGGGACCCATAACACTCGTGCACCCGGGGGGAAAGTGCATTTAATGAATTCATTCATCGCTGTTCCGCCGTGCAGCTCCCCGGGGGCGGGGGGGACGAGCAAGTGTTCAGCCCGAGCTCATAACACCCGTGCACACGGGGGGGGACGTGCAGGTATTTTTTTCCCCCAGCAGACGGGGGTCCCGGCCTTACACTCGGGCAGCTCCCCGGGGAATGTTAGAGGTCGTCGCCCCCGCTGCTGAGGCGCTAAAGTATCCGACTGCCTGGAGCGCTAAACCGGCTCCGATCGGTCAGAGGGGACCGCGGGGAGTGAGCCGTGAATAGAGCGTCCTGCTGCCTTCTCGCCGGGTCCGAAAATAGCCGAGAGTTAAGCCTCTCCCCGCTGTGTCTTCGGCAAACTTCCGCAACGTCAGGATGGGCGGGCCTCTGGTCATGTGATTTATGACATGACATGACCAGAGGCCCGTCCCTCTTGAAGCGGCGAGTGGCTGACGAAGCCACGGCGGGGAGGGGCTTAACTCTCGGCTATTTTCGCTGGCCTTCGGGGCTGCTTCTAACGGGTCTCCGCAGCGGCGCTTGCGCAGGTGTTCAGCCGAGCTCGCGGATCTCCAGCCGGGACCCATAACACTCGTGCACCCGGGGGGGGGGCGTGCATTGAATGAATTCATTCATCGCTGTTCACACGGGACGCGGGACCAGGGCTAACCGCCGTGCAGGTCCCCCGGGGGACGCCGCAAGTGTTCAGCCGAGCTCGGGGAACGATAGCCCGGCTTCATAACACTCGTGCACCCGGGGGGGAAAGTGCATTGAATGAATTCATTCATCGCTGTTCACACGGGACGCGGGACCAGGGCTAACCGCCGTGCAGGTCCCCGCACTGGGCTTGTGTCCCAGGCATCCATCCCCCTGCCCTGGCCGCATCCATGGCCGGTGAAAAGGATGGAGCGTCCCAAAGCCCAGCATCCGACTGGGATGCAAGTGCCGTCCCACGCCCGAGCTCGCGGAACTGCAACCCGGCCTCAGAACACTCGTGCACCCGGGGGGGACGTGCATTTAATTAATTCATTAATCGCTGTTCACCTGGGACGCGGGGCACCGGCGAACCGCCGTGCAGCTCCCCGCACTGGGCTTGTGTCCCAGGCATCCATCCCCCTGCCCTGGCCGCATCCATGGCCGGTGAAAAGGATGGAGCGTCCCAAAGCCCAGCATCCGACTGGGATGCAAGTGCCGTCCCACGCCCGAGCTCGCGGAACTGCAACCCGGCCTCAGAACACTCGTGCACCCGGGGGGGACGTGCATTTAATTAATTCATTAATCGCTGTTCACCTGGGACGCGGGGCACCGGCGAACCGCCGTGCAGCTCCCCGCACTGGGCTTGTGTCCCAGGCATCCATCCCCCTGCCCTGGCCGCATCCATGGCCGGTGAAAAGGATGGAGCGTCCCAAAGCCCAGCATCCGACTGGGATGCAAGTGCCGTCCCACGCCCGAGCTCGCGGAACTGCAACCCGGCCTCAGAACACTCGTGCACCCGGGGGGGACGTGCATTTAATTAATTCATTAATCGCTGTTCACCTGGGACGCGGGGCACCGGCGAACCGCCGTGCAGCTCCCCGCACTGGGCTTGTGTCCCAGGCATCCATCCCCCTGCCCTGGCCGCATCCATGGCCGGTGAAAAGGATGGAGCGTCCCAAAGCCCAGCATCCGACTGGGATGCAAGTGCCGTCCCACGCCCGAGCTCGCGGAACTGCAACCCGGCCTCAGAACACTCGTGCACCCGGGGGGGACGTGCATTTAATTAATTCATTAATCGCTGTTCACCTGGGACGCGGGGCACCGGCGAACCGCCGTGCAGCTCCCCGCACTGGGCTTGTGTCCCAGGCATCCATCCCCCTGCCCTGGCCGCATCCATGGCCGGTGAAAAGGATGGAGCGTCCCAAAGCCCAGCATCCGACTGGGATGCAAGTGCCGTCCCACGCCCGAGCTCGCGGAACTGCAACCCGGCCTCAGAACACTCGTGCACCCGGGGGGGACGTGCATTTAATTAATTCATTAATCGCTGTTCACCTGGGACGCGGGGCACCGGCGAACCGCCGTGCAGCTCCCCGCACTGGGCTTGTGTCCCAGGCATCCATCCCCCTGCCCTGGCCGCATCCATGGCCGGTGAAAAGGATGGAGCGTCCCAAAGCCCAGCATCCGACTGGGATGCAAGTGCCGTCCCACGCCCGAGCTCGCGGAACTGCAACCCGGCCTCAGAACACTCGTGCACCCGGGGGGGACGTGCATTTAATTAATTCATTAATCGCTGTTCACCTGGGACGCGGGGCACCGGCGAACCGCCGTGCAGCTCCCCGCACTGGGCTTGTGTCCCAGGCATCCATCCCCCTGCCCTGGCCGCATCCATGGCCGGTGAAAAGGATGGAGCGTCCCAAAGCCCAGCATCCGACTGGGATGCAAGTGCCGTCCCACGCCCGAGCTCGCGGAACTGCAACCCGGCCTCAGAACACTCGTGCACCCGGGGGGGACGTGCATTTAATTAATTCATTAATCGCTGTTCACCTGGGACGCGGGGCACCGGCGAACCGCCGTGCAGCTCCCCGCACTGGGCTTGTGTCCCAGGCATCCATCCCCCTGCCCTGGCCGCATCCATGGCCGGTGAAAAGGATGGAGCGTCCCAAAGCCCAGCATCCGACTGGGATGCAAGTGCCGTTCCACTCCCAAGCTCTCCCACTCTCCAGCTCTCCCACTCTCCAGCTCTCCCACTCTCCGTTGCAGGCACGCAGCTCCATCTGTGGCCCATCAAAACTAGTGTGACTCAGGGTTAGGGTTAGGGTCACACTCGTTTCCGTGCTAAAGGTCTTGTTTTGTAGCTCGCAGTAATACCTTTACAGGCATACCTTGATTCAATTGATACCACCTGTGGTTATTTAAATATTAAAAAAAAAAAAAAAAAAAAAAAACCTGAACGGGACGTTTTTTCGCCAAATGTAAACGAAACCTATTTAAGGTCGTTATTTAGTGTAGCAGTCGAATAAAAACTCGAGTGCGGTGTTGTTTTGTAGCTTGCAATCATACCTATCCAACGATACCTCGTATGAGGTGGTAGCTCCAGGGGTTATTGAAATATTAATTTTAATGTGATTCCCATTGAAACGTATAGGCGTTTTCACCAGAAAACGTAAAAAACAGAAACGGAAAAAAGCTGAATTTTGTAGGAATCGCTCTAAAAACCCTGGGCTCAGTTACAGGCTGTTAGTCTGATACTACAGCCCTTGGAATGGTGTTTCTACCTGCTTGCATGGCTTCAAAATCCTTCCAAATGTACTTTTTCAAGGGGCCTGCAGTGCACTTAGAAGTGGCATTTAAGGACAGGGGCAGCGTCGGAACCGAAAGGCCCAGCAACCTGTGCTTTTCCACCACTTATCTGCATGTCCTACAGGTACTCTGTAGCAATTTTCAGCCACCTACCACATTCGCTGATTCTTTGAGAGCCTGCCAAAATTGTTACAAATGACCCATAGGCTTAAAGCAGCGGTCGCCTTAGTTGAATGGGAAAAAAGCTGAATTTTGTAGGAATCGCTCTAAAAACCCTGGGCTCAGTTACAGGCTGTTAGTCTGATACTACAGCCCTTGGAATGGTGTTTCTACCTGCTTGCATGGCTTCAAAATCCTTCCAAATGTACTTTTTCAAGGGGCCTGCAGTGCACTTAGAAGTGGCATTTAAGGACAGGGGCAGCGTCGGAACCGAAAGGCCCAGCAACCTGTGCTTTTCCACCACTTATCTGCATGTCCTACAGGTACTCTGTAGCAATTTTCAGCCCCCTACCACATTCGCTGATTCTTTGAGAGCCTGCCAAAATTGGCTTAAAAACTCATTAAAATGTACTTTTTCAAGTATTTGAATGGTTGCCGACTCCAATTCTAGGGGCTGCTGCCATCTACTGGTGGAAAATATTTATGACACCGGGGATGCAAATGCTGTTACTCTTATTTGAATTGCTCAAAAAAATCCGATTTCTGCGGGAATTCTTCTAAAAACACTGCAGGGGACGAGCAAGTGTTCAGCCCGAGCTCGCGGATCTCCAGCCGGGACCCATAACACTCGTGCACCCGGGGGGGGGGCGTGCATTGAATGAATTCATTCATCGCTGTTCACACGGGACGCGGGACCAGGGCTAACCGCCGCAAGTGTTCAGCCGAGCTCGGGGAACGATAGCCCGGCTTCATAACACTCGTGCACCCGGGGGGAAAGTGCATTTAATGAATTCATTCATCGCTGTAGACCCGGGACGCGGGACCAGGGCTAACCGCCGTGCAGGTCCCCCGGGGGACGCCGCAAGTGTTCAGCCGAGCTCGGGGAACGATAGCCCGGCTTCATAACACTCGTGCACCCGGGGGGGAAAGTGCATTGAATGAATTCATTCATCGCTGTAGACCCGGGACGCGGGACCAGGGCTAACCGCCGTGCAGGTCCCCCGGGGGACGCCGCAAGTGTTCAGCCGAGCTCGGGGAACGATAGCCCGGCTTCATAACAGTCGTGCACCCGGGGGGGGGGCGTGCATTGAATGAATTCATTCATCGCTGTAGACCCGGGACGCGGGACCAGGGCTAACCGCCGCAAGTGTTCAGCCGAGCTCGGGGAACGATAGCCCGGCTTCATAACAGTCGTGCACCCGGGGGGGGGGCGTGCATTGAATGAATTCATTCATCGCTGTAGACCCGGGACGCGGGACCAGGGCTAACCGCCGCAAGTGTTCAGCCGAGCTCGGGGAACGATAGCCCGGCTTCATAACACTCGTGCACCCGGGGGGGGGGCGTGCATTGAATGAATTCATTCATCGCTGTAGACCCGGGACGCGGGACCAGGGCTAACCGCCGTGCAGGTCCCCCGGGGGACGCCGCAAGTGTTCAGCCGAGCTCGCGGATCTCCAGCCGGGACCCATAACACTCGTGCACCCGGGGGGAAAGTGCATTTAATGAATTCATTCATCGCTGTTCCGCCGTGCAGCTCCCCGGGGGCGGGGGGGACGAGCAAGTGTTCAGCCCGAGCTCATAACACCCGTGCACACGGGGGGGGACGTGCAGGTATTTTTTTCCCCCAGCAGACGGGGGTCCCGGCCTTACACTCGGGCAGCTCCCCGGGGAATGTTAGAGGTCGTCGCCCCCGCTGCTGAGGCGCTAAAGTATCCGACTGCCTGGAGCGCTAAACCGGCTCCGATCGGTCAGAGGGGACCGCGGGGAGTGAGCCGTGAATAGAGCGTCCTGCTGCCTTCTCGCCGGGTCCGAAAATAGCCGAGAGTTAAGCCTCTCCCCGCTGTGTCTTCGGCAAACTTCCGCAACGTCAGGATGGGCGGGCCTCTGGTCATGTGATTTATGACATGACATGACCAGAGGCCCGTCCCTCTTGAAGCGGCGAGTGGCTGACGAAGCCACGGCGGGGAGGGGCTTAACTCTCGGCTATTTTCGCTGGCCTTCGGGGCTGCTTCTAACGGGTCTCCGCAGCGGCGCTTGCGCAGGTGTTCAGCCGAGCTCGCGGATCTCCAGCCGGGACCCATAACACTCGTGCACCCGGGGGGGGGGCGTGCATTGAATGAATTCATTCATCGCTGTTCACACGGGACGCGGGACCAGGGCTAACCGCCGTGCAGGTCCCCCGGGGGACGCCGCAAGTGTTCAGCCGAGCTCGGGGAACGATAGCCCGGCTTCATAACACTCGTGCACCCGGGGGGGGGGGCGTGCATTGAATGAATTCATTCATCGCTGTAGACCCGGGACGCGGGACCAGGGCTAACCGCCGTGCAGGTCCCCCGGGGGACGCCGCAAGTGTTCAGCCGAGCTCGGGGAACGATAGCCCGGCTTCATAACACTCGTGCACCCGGGGGGGAAAGTGCATTGAATGAATTCATTCATCGCTGTAGACCCGGGACGCGGGACCAGGGCTAACCGCCGTGCAGGTCCCCCGGGGGACGCCGCAAGTGTTCAGCCGAGCTCGGGGAACGATAGCCCGGCTTCATAACACTCGTGCACCCGGGGGGGAAAGTGCATTGAATGAATTCATTCATCGCTGTAGACCCGGGACGCGGGACCAGGGCTAACCGCCGTGCAGGTCCCCCGGGGGACGCCGCAAGTGTTCAGCCGAGCTCGGGGAACGATAGCCCGGCTTCATAACAGTCGTGCACCCGGGGGGGGGGCGTGCATTGAATGAATTCATTCATCGCTGTAGACCCGGGACGCGGGACCAGGGCTAACCGCCGCAAGTGTTCAGCCGAGCTCGGGGAACGATAGCCCGGCTTCATAACACTCGTGCACCCGGGGGGGGGGCGTGCATTGAATGAATTCATTCATCGCTGTAGACCCGGGACGCGGGACCAGGGCTAACCGCCGTGCAGGTCCCCCGGGGGACGCCGCAAGTGTTCAGCCGAGCTCGGGGAACGATAGCCCGGCTTCATAACAGTCGTGCACCCGGGGGGGGGGCGTGCATTGAATGAATTCATTCATCGCTGTAGACCCGGGACGCGGGACCAGGGCTAACCGCCGTGCAGGTCCCCCGGGGGACGCCGCAAGTGTTCAGCCGAGCTCGCGGATCTCCAGCCGGGACCCATAACACTCGTGCACCCGGGGGGAAAGTGCATTTAATGAATTCATTCATCGCTGTTCCGCCGTGCAGCTCCCCGGGGGCGGGGGGGACGAGCAAGTGTTCAGCCCGAGCTCATAACACCCGTGCACACGGGGGGGGACGTGCAGGTATTTTTTTCCCCCAGCAGACGGGGGTCCCGGCCTTACACTCGGGCAGCTCCCCGGGGAATGTTAGAGGTCGTCGCCCCCGCTGCTGAGGCGCTAAAGTATCCGACTGCCTGGAGCGCTAAACCGGCTCCGATCGGTCAGAGGGGACCGCGGGGAGTGAGCCGTGAATAGAGCGTCCTGCTGCCTTCTCGCCGGGTCCGAAAATAGCCGAGAGTTAAGCCTCTCCCCGCTGTGTCTTCGGCAAACTTCCGCAACGTCAGGATGGGCGGGCCTCTGGTCATGTGATTTATGACATGACATGACCAGAGGCCCGTCCCTCTTGAAGCGGCGAGTGGCTGACGAAGCCACGGCGGGGAGGGGCTTAACTCTCGGCTATTTTCGCTGGCCTTCGGGGCTGCTTCTAACGGGTCTCCGCAGCGGCGCTTGCGCAGGTGTTCAGCCGAGCTCGCGGATCTCCAGCCGGGACCCATAACACTCGTGCACCCGGGGGGGGGGCGTGCATTGAATGAATTCATTCATCGCTGTTCACACGGGACGCGGGACCAGGGCTAACCGCCGTGCAGGTCCCCCGGGGGACGCCGCAAGTGTTCAGCCGAGCTCGGGGAACGATAGCCCGGCTTCATAACACTCGTGCACCCGGGGGGGGGGGCGTGCATTGAATGAATTCATTCATCGCTGTAGACCCGGGACGCGGGACCAGGGCTAACCGCCGTGCAGGTCCCCCGGGGGACGCCGCAAGTGTTCAGCCGAGCTCGGGGAACGATAGCCCGGCTTCATAACACTCGTGCACCCGGGGGGGAAAGTGCATTGAATGAATTCATTCATCGCTGTAGACCCGGGACGCGGGACCAGGGCTAACCGCCGTGCAGGTCCCCCGGGGGACGCCGCAAGTGTTCAGCCGAGCTCGGGGAACGATAGCCCGGCTTCATAACACTCGTGCACCCGGGGGGGAAAGTGCATTGAATGAATTCATTCATCGCTGTAGACCCGGGACGCGGGACCAGGGCTAACCGCCGTGCAGGTCCCCCGGGGGACGCCGCAAGTGTTCAGCCGAGCTCGGGGAACGATAGCCCGGCTTCATAACAGTCGTGCACCCGGGGGGGGGGCGTGCATTGAATGAATTCATTCATCGCTGTAGACCCGGGACGCGGGACCAGGGCTAACCGCCGCAAGTGTTCAGCCGAGCTCGGGGAACGATAGCCCGGCTTCATAACACTCGTGCACCCGGGGGGGGGGCGTGCATTGAATGAATTCATTCATCGCTGTAGACCCGGGACGCGGGACCAGGGCTAACCGCCGTGCAGGTCCCCCGGGGGACGCCGCAAGTGTTCAGCCGAGCTCGGGGAACGATAGCCCGGCTTCATAACAGTCGTGCACCCGGGGGGGGGGCGTGCATTGAATGAATTCATTCATCGCTGTAGACCCGGGACGCGGGACCAGGGCTAACCGCCGTGCAGGTCCCCCGGGGGACGCCGCAAGTGTTCAGCCGAGCTCGCGGATCTCCAGCCGGGACCCATAACACTCGTGCACCCGGGGGGAAAGTGCATTTAATGAATTCATTCATCGCTGTTCCGCCGTGCAGCTCCCCGGGGGCGGGGGGGACGAGCAAGTGTTCAGCCCGAGCTCATAACACCCGTGCACACGGGGGGGGACGTGCAGGTATTTTTTTCCCCCAGCAGACGGGGGTCCCGGCCTTACACTCGGGCAGCTCCCCGGGGAATGTTAGAGGTCGTCGCCCCCGCTGCTGAGGCGCTAAAGTATCCGACTGCCTGGAGCGCTAAACCGGCTCCGATCGGTCAGAGGGGACCGCGGGGAGTGAGCCGTGAATAGAGCGTCCTGCTGCCTTCTCGCCGGGTCCGAAAATAGCCGAGAGTTAAGCCTCTCCCCGCTGTGTCTTCGGCAAACTTCCGCAACGTCAGGATGGGCGGGCCTCTGGTCATGTGATTTATGACATGACATGACCAGAGGCCCGTCCCTCTTGAAGCGGCGAGTGGCTGACGAAGCCACGGCGGGGAGGGGCTTAACTCTCGGCTATTTTCGCTGGCCTTCGGGGCTGCTTCTAACGGGTCTCCGCAGCGGCGCTTGCGCAGGTGTTCAGCCGAGCTCGCGGATCTCCAGCCGGGACCCATAACACTCGTGCACCCGGGGGGGGGGCGTGCATTGAATGAATTCATTCATCGCTGTTCACACGGGACGCGGGACCAGGGCTAACCGCCGTGCAGGTCCCCCGGGGGACGCCGCAAGTGTTCAGCCGAGCTCGCGGATCTCCAGCCGGGACCCATAACACTCGTGCACCCGGGGGGAAAGTGCATTTAATGAATTCATTCATCGCTGTTCCGCCGTGCAGCTCCCCGGGGGCGGGGGGGACGAGCAAGTGTTCAGCCCGAGCTCATAACACCCGTGCACACGGGGGGGGACGTGCAGGTATTTTTTTCCCCCAGCAGACGGGGGTCCCGGCCTTACACTCGGGCAGCTCCCCGGGGAATGTTAGAGGTCGTCGCCCCCGCTGCTGAGGCGCTAAAGTATCCGACTGCCTGGAGCGCTAAACCGGCTCCGATCGGTCAGAGGGGACCGCGGGGAGTGAGCCGTGAATAGAGCGTCCTGCTGCCTTCTCGCCGGGTCCGAAAATAGCCGAGAGTTAAGCCTCTCCCCGCTGTGTCTTCGGCAAACTTCCGCAACGTCAGGATGGGCGGGCCTCTGGTCATGTGATTTATGACATGACATGACCAGAGGCCCGTCCCTCTTGAAGCGGCGAGTGGCTGACGAAGCCACGGCGGGGAGGGGCTTAACTCTCGGCTATTTTCGCTGGCCTTCGGGGCTGCTTCTAACGGGTCTCCGCAGCGGCGCTTGCGCAGGTGTTCAGCCGAGCTCGCGGATCTCCAGCCGGGACCCATAACACTCGTGCACCCGGGGGGGGGGCGTGCATTGAATGAATTCATTCATCGCTGTTCACACGGGACGCGGGACCAGGGCTAACCGCCGTGCAGGTCCCCCGGGGGACGCCGCAAGTGTTCAGCCGAGCTCGGGGAACGATAGCCCGGCTTCATAACACTCGTGCACCCGGGGGGGAAAGTGCATTGAATGAATTCATTCATCGCTGTTCACACGGGACGCGGGACCAGGGCTAACCGCCGTGCAGGTCCCCGCACTGGGCTTGTGTCCCAGGCATCCATCCCCCTGCCCTGGCCGCATCCATGGCCGGTGAAAAGGATGGAGCGTCCCAAAGCCCAGCATCCGACTGGGATGCAAGTGCCGTCCCACGCCCGAGCTCGCGGAACTGCAACCCGGCCTCAGAACACTCGTGCACCCGGGGGGGACGTGCATTTAATTAATTCATTAATCGCTGTTCACCTGGGACGCGGGGCACCGGCGAACCGCCGTGCAGCTCCCCGCACTGGGCTTGTGTCCCAGGCATCCATCCCCCTGCCCTGGCCGCATCCATGGCCGGTGAAAAGGATGGAGCGTCCCAAAGCCCAGCATCCGACTGGGATGCAAGTGCCGTCCCACGCCCGAGCTCGCGGAACTGCAACCCGGCCTCAGAACACTCGTGCACCCGGGGGGGACGTGCATTTAATTAATTCATTAATCGCTGTTCACCTGGGACGCGGGGCACCGGCGAACCGCCGTGCAGCTCCCCGCACTGGGCTTGTGTCCCAGGCATCCATCCCCCTGCCCTGGCCGCATCCATGGCCGGTGAAAAGGATGGAGCGTCCCAAAGCCCAGCATCCGACTGGGATGCAAGTGCCGTCCCACGCCCGAGCTCGCGGAACTGCAACCCGGCCTCAGAACACTCGTGCACCCGGGGGGGACGTGCATTTAATTAATTCATTAATCGCTGTTCACCTGGGACGCGGGGCACCGGCGAACCGCCGTGCAGCTCCCCGCACTGGGCTTGTGTCCCAGGCATCCATCCCCCTGCCCTGGCCGCATCCATGGCCGGTGAAAAGGATGGAGCGTCCCAAAGCCCAGCATCCGACTGGGATGCAAGTGCCGTCCCACGCCCGAGCTCGCGGAACTGCAACCCGGCCTCAGAACACTCGTGCACCCGGGGGGGACGTGCATTTAATTAATTCATTAATCGCTGTTCACCTGGGACGCGGGGCACCGGCGAACCGCCGTGCAGCTCCCCGCACTGGGCTTGTGTCCCAGGCATCCATCCCCCTGCCCTGGCCGCATCCATGGCCGGTGAAAAGGATGGAGCGTCCCAAAGCCCAGCATCCGACTGGGATGCAAGTGCCGTCCCACGCCCGAGCTCGCGGAACTGCAACCCGGCCTCAGAACACTCGTGCACCCGGGGGGGACGTGCATTTAATTAATTCATTCATCGCTGTTCACACGGGACGCGGGACCAGGGCTAACCGCCGTGCAGGTCCCCCGGGGGACGCCGCAAGTGTTCAGCCGAGCTCGGGGAACGATAGCCCGGCTTCATAACACTCGTGCACCCGGGGGGGGGGCGTGCATTGAATGAATTCATTCATCGCTGTAGACCCGGGACGCGGGACCAGGGCTAACCGCCGTGCAGGTCCCCCGGGGGACGCCGCAAGTGTTCAGCCGAGCTCGGGGAACGATAGCCCGGCTTCATAACACTCGTGCACCCGGGGGGGAAAG
>NW_026707874.1:0-19202 GCF_902713425.1 Acipenser ruthenus
TTACTTCTCTGGGCTTGCCTGGGGAATCCTAACTGCCAGCAGTAAACAGACTTCCTGTGACAATGTGACCTTTCAACTCTGCCAGCCCCACCTACTCTTTATATCTATGCATTTGGAAATGTAAAAACAAATCTATTAAAAATCAAGTTTGAAGCTTCTAAAGTGGTAGGTATTACCAGCAAGATAACTGACTGACAGATTCTGAAATACCAGCCAATAAAGCCTTAAAGTACATTTTCAATCAAGTTATAGCACCATGTATATATATTTTTCCCATTGCAGCGTGTTTGACTGCAGCAAGCGAGGTAGTCTGCTGCAGTGCTGTGTGTAGAGAATCTTATTAACTAAGCTCAATCATGCTCAATACCAGATTGATGAGGTTGATCCTACTTCATGGTTATACGACTCATCAGTGCTGTTTATTTTCTTATTGATTGTCTGTGGCAGGCTGAAGGAGTCTGACTAGTTCATGAATGTATTGCAGCTCATTATAGGTAATGCAGTGTACCTGGAAATACAGAGAATACTTCTACAAGTAATGTTTTACTGATGTCCTCTGAACCATCCACCATAGGCATGAGGTCCTTTCAAGCTGTGACTACATTCATCAGAACTAAGAAGATTGGTATACTGTTAGAAATGTGCTGTAATGTTGTATCAAAGACAGTTTAAATACTGTATATAATTTAGTGCATTGTACCATGTGCCATACAGCTTGAAATAGCTGCCCAGAGACCACTCAATCCATGTTTTTTTATTTATTTATTTATTTTATACAACAACAGTATTCGCTACGTGCTTTTTCAGGATCTTAAAAAGATCCGACTTGACAAAGCTTTGGAATCAAACAACTAGGAAGCGGACGAGCACTGATGGGCCAAATGGCCTACTTATTTGTTCGTAACCTTTCCTTTACGATTCCGCTATGTTACATGTTCTGATTATAGTGTCTTTAATATATTTGCATATTAAATAACAAAATAAAAAATAAAAAATCTTTAACATAGACTGGAACCACAGAAAATGAAACAAAATGATGGTAATGCATACAGTCACCTCCAAAATTATTGGCAGCCTTGATAACGATGAACAAAAAAGGCTGTATAAAATAAACAACACGGGCAATGAGCTATATTTTATGCTCAAATATATGGGAAAACCATATTCTTTTATTCTAAAACAATTGCTAAGAGAAAAAAGTTTTTTATTAACAAGTAATACATTTTTTTTTCTCAAAAGGATAGATGTCAAAATTATTGGTATCCCTAAAGATTCTTATATAGAAAATCAAGCAAAATTAAATCTGCATTA
Organism: Acipenser ruthenus; assembly: GCF_902713425.1. Taxonomy (NCBI): domain Eukaryota; kingdom Metazoa; phylum Chordata; class Actinopteri; order Acipenseriformes; family Acipenseridae; genus Acipenser; species Acipenser ruthenus. The sequence goes on from NW_026707874.1 coordinate 1,312, forward strand.
ACATTCTACTTCTTCAGTAGTCTTAAGGAACTGTATTGTGGCCTTCCATGGCTTCCTGTTTCACTGGGGTATAAAAATGAGGTAACACGCATATGAAATCCATTTGTCATCCATCACCATGGGGAAAGGCAAAGAACTCACAAATGAAAAGAGATAAATGGTTGTTGACCTTGATAAATCAGGCAATGGGTACAAAACAATAGCTAAAAACTAAATATACCACTTACCACTATTATGGCAATAATTAAGAAGTTCAAAACCACTGTAACAGTGGTAAACTTGCCTGATAGAGGATGCAAGTGTATCTTGCCCCCACGCACAGTGAGGCAGATGGTTCGGGAGGCAAAGGGAAATCCAAGGGCCACAGTTGGAGAATTACAGAACTTGGTTGCATCTTGAGGTCATCAAGTCTCCAAATCTACAATTAGACGTCACCTCCATGCCAATAGGTTATTTGGAAGGGTTGCCAGAAAAAAACCTTTATTGAGAGCAACCAACAAACAAAAGCGCCTGGAGTTTGCTAAACAGCATTGGCACTTCGATTGGAACCGGGTGCTATGGTCAGATGAGACAAAAATAGAGCTCTTTGGCCACGCACACCAGCGGTGGGTTTGGTGTCAAAAGAAGGATGCGTGTGCAGAAAAGTACGTCATACCTACTGCAAAATATGGTGGTGGATCTTTGATGTAATGGGGCTGTTTTGCTTCCACTGGTCCTGGGGCCCTTGTTAAGGTCAATGGCATCATGAACTCTACCCAGTACCAGGACATTTTAACCCAAAAACCTGGTTGCCTCTGCCAGGAGGCTGAAACTTGGCCGCAAGTGGATCTTCCAGCAAGTCAATGACCCCAAGCACACATCAAAATCCACAAAATGGTTAATTGACCACAAAATCAACATTTTGCAATGGCCATCTCAGTCTCCAGACTTGAACCCCATTGAAAACCTGTGGTTTCAATTGAAGAGGGCAGTCCATAAGCGCAGACCGAAGGATATCAAGGATCTGGAAAGATTCTGTATGGAGGAATGGTCTAAGATCCCTCCCAATGTGTTCTCCAATCTCATTAAACATTATAGAAAAAGACTCAGTGCCGTTATCCTTGCAAGGGGAGGGTGCACAAAGTACTGAAAACAAGGGTGCCAATAATTGTGACACTTTATTTTTTTTGGAAATAAATTTATAACATGAGAAATGTGTAATTTTGGTTGATTCCATTGAATCATTAATCAAGTCAAATATATTCCACATGTTGGAAAATTACAATATAGCTCAGTACTGGTATTTATTTTATACAGTCTTTTTTGCTCATCTGTATCAAGGGTGCCAATAATTTTTGAGCTGACTGTATTAGGGAAGATTTACTGGAATTATTTTGTAATCTCTGTGTACTTTAAAGAATTGCTACAATTCTTTTCTTTTTTTATTGTGCCCAATTATTTTACCCCTCCTGTTTTTACCCCCAAATTTAGAACGTCCAATTATGAGCAGCAACTCCCCACAACATCTTAGAAGAATGGTAGGTCTTCACCATCCGTCGTCATGTCTTTACCACGTGAGGACCCCACAAGATATATACTTTACCTGTGGATTTGTCAAGTAAACTGGAGTAACTTAGGGATTTGCAAAATAAATCAGCATTGTTTTATCCCTACAAGGTAATACTTCCAAGAAATGTAGTCAATGAGACAAACGTTCCGACTTGTGCCTTCATCATTGTACTTATTCCTGCTGAAAATTTGCCATGGTATTTGCACTTCAAATTATGGTGTTTCTATCACTATTTTTCAATGCTAAACTTGCGTATGCATTTATTTATTATTTAGAAATCCTAGGAAACAAACAAAAATTGGGTTAATAAGAAGCAGAATTATTTATTTTAAATACATATACACCTCACTAATTAATGTAATATGTCTCACTGACATTCCATAGGGCAGGAGAATGTGGAGGAAGGATGCATTAATTAACAGGCAATTATAGGGTAGCTAAGAGCAATCCCTCATCTTCCATGATCACAATTTGGAATTAATCTTACTTAAAAACGTACACATGCAGAGAGAATATAATTGCTATAATTAGAACCAATATCAGTGTTGGCCAGTTAGGTTAGAGAAGTGTCCAGAAAACTGAAATAATGAAATTGTACATCCCAAAGTATGATACATGGGAGGTCTAGCTACACACTTTACATAGTGTCTCTAATTACTGTATATTTACATAGTAGTTACTTAGTAAATACATGTGCACTTACACATCATTACAAAGTTATTAAGCATAGTTACAATGAACTTAATGTGTGCATTTGTTTGCATGATGTAACCCTAACTCTAATTCAAACCGCACCCTAACCCTAACCATTTTCTGATACAATTGTGACAGACATATAATACAAAAAGATGTACACGTTAAGTACATTGTAACTGCATAATAATGTTGTATTTATGTGTAAGTACACATGAACAATGCTTTTACAGAAGAAGCATTCACCTTTTAGAACAGCAGATTCACAGGGGGGAAAAACACAATAGCACTGGACTGATGAAGTTTTTTATGTGTATATATATGTGTGTATATATATATATATATATATATATATATATATATATATATATATATATATATATATATATATATATATATAGGGCTTCTGATTTTCAGTTTTAACTGATAAAACCCAATAAAACACCCCCGATACAAAATAAATGAAATCGGTGGATAGCCAATAAACACCAGAAAACACCGTAAAAACGTGTGGTTAATCTATTCACGTTGATTTTACCCTTTTCACATTTAAAAAAATAAAACCAACTACAAAAATAATAATAAATACATTTTCCCTCTGCTGCAGGGCAATGCCCCGCCTTCCTGACTTGTATCTATCATTGATTAGTTCTGAATAATTTAAACCTGCCCCAACTACTGAGTGACAGCACATTCCTACATTTCTATTGGAGACTCCGCTTGCGAGATTTAAAACGAGATTACAATCAGGCTGGAGGCTTGTTAATGCTGTATTACAGTTAAAATACAGAGGATTTAAAACAGAATTGTGGCGAAATGTACAAAAATGCGTACACACAAAAACCCCAAGAATGTGCCTGTGACCATAGGGATTTCATTGTGGAAGACAGCAAAGGAAAGAAGGTACAATTTAAATGTGCAAGTAGTGTCGAGTTACTATACATATTTTGACACACACAAAAAAAAACGCTCAAGCATTTTGGAAAGTAACCGAAAACACTAATTTCATACAGTATGTCAAAAACGAAAGCCCCGAAAAAAAACGATTTACATAAAACTCGAAAATAGCTAAAAAATAAGCACCGAAAAATACAATTAATAAAACCCGAAAAACAGAAGCCATATATATATATATATATATATATATATATATATATATATATATATATATATATATATATATATATATATATATACACACACTGAGTGTACAAAACATTAGGAACACCTGCTCTTTCCATGAAATAGACTGATGAGGTGAATCCAGGTGAAAGCTATGATCCCTTATTGATGTAGGAAATCCACTTCAATCAGTGTAGATGAAGGGGAGACAGGTTAAAGAAGGATTTTTAAGCCTTGACACCATTGAGACATGGATTGTGTATGTGTGCCATTCAGAGGGTAAATGGGCAAGACAAAAGATTTAATTGCCTTTGAACGGGGTATTATCTGTATAATGTAAAATAAAATAAAAAAAAATAAAAATAAAAAAATAAAATAATGTATAATGTGATATCTTGTAACAATTGTAAGTCGCCCTGGATAAGGGCGTCTGCTAAGAAATAAATAATAATAATAATAATAATAATAGTATGGTAGTAGGTGCCAGGCGCGCCGGCTTGAGTGTGTCAAGAACTGCAATGCTGCTGGGTTTTTCAAGCTCAACAATTTCCTGTGTGTATCAAGGATGGTCCACCACCCAAAGGACAAACAGCCAACGGCAGGCCAGTGGTCAAAAATGGCTCATTGATGAAAGAGGTCAAAAGAGGCTGACACGAATTGTGCAGAGCAACAGACGGGCTACAGTTAGTCAACTGACAGTCCAGTACAACATTGGTGCCGAAAGATCCATAAAAGAATGCACAACTTGTCGTACCTTGACATGAATGGGGTATGTCAGCCAACGACCTAAGAGAGTTCCACTTCTTTCAGAAAAACACAAGAAACTGCAGTTGCAGTGGGCTAAGGAACGAAAACACTGGAAAAACATTGGCTGGTCTGATGAATCCCGGTTCCTGCTGTTTCACACTGATGAGACGACTAGGGTATGGAGAAAACCACATGCATTGCAGGCTGGTGGTGGTGGTGTGATGGTGTGGGGTGTGTTTTCATGGCACACATTGGGCCCCTTGATAAAAGTGGAGCAATGTTTGAATGCCACAGGATATCTGAACATCATTGCCAATCAGGTGCATCCCTTCATGACAGCAGTGTATCCATCTGCTAATGGATTTTTTCAGCAGGATAATGCCCCATGCCACATGGCTAGGATTGTCCAGGAATGGTTCCACGAACATGACAGTGAATTCAGCTTACTGCAGTGGCCTGACCAGTCTCAATTCAATTGAACATCTGTGGGATGAGATAGAACGAGCTATTCAGAGTAGAGATCCACTACCAGCCAACTTGACACAACTGTGGGAAGCATTGGAGTCAACATGGGCCAGCATCCCTGTGGAACGCTTTCAACACCTTGTAGAGTCCATGCCCCAACAAACTGAAACTGTTCTGAGGGCAAAAGGGGGTTCAACTCAATATTAGGAAGGTGTTCCTAATGTTTTGTACACTCAGTATATATATATATATATATATATATATATATATATATATATATATATATATACATTTTAATGGACATATTTTATTCCCAGCTGGAAGTTAGTTATAACAACAGACACCTTGACACAAGACGTATTCATTTTTTATAAATCAGCAATTTTCAAAAATATTTAGCAGTGATTGGTTGATTTCTCATATGTGACAATACTACATCTCCTTCAGTCACTGCATGTATAATTGTACCATGTTAAGTTTCCTATCTATGTATCTATTTTATAATGCATGTAAAATGTAAAAATGTCTATAAATGTTTTTTAAAAATCGTGACCGAATGAGGTATATAATGCTTTTTGTGTGATATACTTAATTGCTGTCTGTTAATGTTGTCATTTTAAATGAAAAGAAGATATAGGAAATGCATTAGCAATATAGCCCTTGACACTCTATTAAGTTCAGTCATCTCAATGTGTTTTCTCCAAGTAACATTTTTAAATGAATAAAGAAAGTTCTGTTATGTACCATTTTTTAAAGTTCTAGAGAATAAAATTCATTTTTGTTTCGGTGTTAATGACAGCATTATGCTTTTCCTTGTAGCAAATAAATTAGTTCCCTTAAAGAGTAAGTGTCGGGGTTCTGAAAAATATAAAGTCTGTTTCAAAGCTCTTTTCAAAATGTCCGCTCTAGTACACTGATAGTGTAAGGATTATTGCCCACATTGTCAAATAGGTAACACAGCAATAACAATCCATGATGTGGTACGGAACAGAAAAGCCAGTTAAAGGTGACAGTTCAATCATAATTGGTTTGTTTGTTTGTTTTTTTCATTTCGTTTTTTACCTCATTGAAAATGTGCACATTGTTATCTTCTTATTAAATGCACAGCATTTACAAATCCAATCAAACAACTAGATATCATGTAGCTGTCAGGAAGAAAACTCGTAGTTTAAACCAACACAAAAGTATTCTTTAGGGTCATGCATGCTTATTGTTAAAGCTGGAAGATAAACGTCGCCTTGTATTTTGGTTGCGGTAAGCAGAACAGCATGTCAGTCAATATGCTGATTATGATTCAGATAATCGCTGATGCTGCCTAATGGGTGACATCATAAGTGTCTGCAGCTGCACTGAGATCTCAGTTACAGACTAGAGAATTCCAACTGCAATTATAACACTGCGGCAGAGAGTAATGAGAAAACCACTGCTGCTGCAAGAAGGGTCATTGGAAGAGTATTCTTTTATTGTTATTTCATTTACAAAGACCTTAAAGGTGTCCTTGCTGTGCCAATTTTCCTAAGGCTCAATTTCTCTCCGACCAAGTATCTGACCGACTCTGAAGGCAAGGTAGTTAAAATGTGATATGTTATGTTATCTTCCTAAAACCAGTGTGAGGAAGTAATCACAAACAGCTGCCTTTAAATCAGTTCATGTCAAAATTACCCCTATACCAAAGCAGAATGGGTAGCACTTTACATGTCTCTCTAATTACTGGGTATTTACTTAGTAGTTGCTTAGTAAATGCATGTGTACTTACACATAATTGCAGTGTTATTATGGATAGTTACAATGTACTTAATGTGTAAATCTTTTTCATTGATATATGTAAGTACACAATTGTATCAGAAAAGAGTTAGGGTTAGGCTTATATCATGCAAACAATATAGACATTAAGTACATTGTAACTATGCATAATAACATTGTAATTATTTGTGGATGTTTGAATACCATGATATACAGAAAAGCAACAGATAGAAACACTTTACTACATGCTAAGTGTTTTCACCCAACTCATTTGAAACGAGCACTTCCACTAAAAACCTTGTGGTAAGCCTATTTTTCCCCTCTACATATAATCCTCATAGTCGTGCTTTACAAGAGATTGTGTGTAAACATTGGAATATCTTATCTACAGACATACGTTTGGGTCCTATATTCAAAGATCCTCCACTTTTCTTTTAAAAGGGATAACAATATAAAAGACGTTGTTAAAGCAGATCATTTTGTTCCCCTTCCGCCCTTCTTTATTCCTCTTCCAGGATGCTATCCCTGTTTAGTACTCAGTGTAACACACTGTGTAAAACAGATAGCTTTACACATCCTTTAGGTAAATGTTTTTCGATCAAACAAAGGATTACTTGTATTACATCTAACATAGTCTATCTATTAATTTGTCTGTGTGGCCGTGGATATGTTGGTAAAACCCTTAGACCTCTCAAAACCAGATTAAGCGACCATAAAAGTGCAGTAAGATGCAATGACCCTACACCCCGATAGCCAGGCATTACAGTGAGTTTGCGCATAATGGAAATTCATTGAAATGCATAGGAATAGAAACAGTTTCTGTAAGTAGAAGAGGAGGTGATGTTGCTGTTAAATTATTGAGAAGAGAAACTTTTTGGATTTTTAAATTAAACACATTAATGCCCAAGGGACTCAATGAAGACTTTGAATTATCTCCATATCTCTAGTTCATTTAATTTGACTTAATGTTTAGTTTTGGTATGAACGAGTGTCTTTACTGTTTAATATTCAATAATGACTGTTATTAATTGTTTAATTGTATGCATTCAGCTCCAATCTATATTTCCTGGGTTATTAGTATAACTCTTTTAACCTTTGTTAGCCTAAGTATGATATCGCTATATTGTTTGATAAATAGACATTTGTTCATGTAACGAATGACAATGATTATTTAAATGTAAAACATGTCGTGTTAGACTGAATATAATTTGTGAACGCTGTTGAAGCCTGTTCGTGACTGAGAACTGCACATTTTTCTAAAAATGTTTTTAATTTAAAATAAAGGAAATCATTTCTAATTTTTGAGTGCCACCTTTTTTGGATTTCTTTATAATTATTTGTAAGTACACATGCATTTACTAAGTAACTACTATGTAAATACACAGTAATTAGAGACACTTAATGGAAAGTGTTAGCGCAAAATGATGATACCATGTAAAAACTATTCCATAACTTTATATAATGTAGTAAGTCAATAGTCAACTTATTTCTATTGAAAAAGAATGGTTATTTATTTATGTAAAAAATACAGACTCCACTCATGGGAATTCAGTAACACTTTACATTGCAAGGCATGAATATCCATGCAATTACATTGTAATATCTGGTTAATTACCAGTGGCCCCTGCTCTTACATACAGATTACTGTGCTATTATATAGGAATGATCTTGTGATTAGCATGTTGTTACCTTATGTAATTACATGGCAACACCATTGTAATTACACATTTATTCCTTTATTAGTTACCATTTAAAACCAGAACCCATTACTAGTTACCGAATTGTTACTATGCTATTACATGGTTATGTATTCACCAGAATCTAAAATACTAGAGAAATGTATTTATTAATCTTTAGGTTTATATAGCAACGCTTCACTCACTCAGGAGTTCAGTACCCTCGCTTCTCTCAGGAGTTCAGTATCCTCGCTTCACTCAGGAGTTCAGTACCCTCGCTTCACTCAGGAGTTCAGTACCCTCGCTTCACTCAGGAGTTCAGTACCCTCGCTTCTCTCAGGAGTTCAGTACCCTCGCTTCACTCAGGAGTTCAGTACCCTCGCTTCACTCAGGAGTTCAGTACCCTCGCTTCACTCAGGAGTTCAGTACCCTCGCTTCACTCAGGAGTTCAGTACCCTCGCTTCACTCAGGAGTTCAGTACCCTCACTTCACTCAGGAGTTCAGTACCCTCGCTTCACTCAGGAGTTCAGTACCCTCGCTTCACTCAGGAGTTCAGTACCCTCGCTTCACTCAGGAGTTCAGTACCCTCGCTTCTCTCAGGAGTTCAGTACCCTCGCTTCACTCAGGAGTTCAGTACCCTCGCTTCACTCAGGAGTTCAGTACCCTCGCTTCACTCAGGAGTTCAGTACCCTCGCTTCACTCAGGAGTTCAGTACCCTCACTTCTCTCAGGAGTTCAGTACCCTCGCTTCACTCAGGAGTTCAGTACCCTCGCTTCACTCAGGAGTTCAGTACCCTCGCTTCACTCAGGAGTTCAGTACCCTCGCTTCACTCAGGAGTTCAGTACCCTCGCTTCACTCAGGAGTTCAGTACCCTCGCTTCTCTCAGGAGTTCAGTACCCTCGCTTCACTCAGGAGTTCAGTACCCTCGCTTCACTCAGGAGTTCAGTACCCTCGCTTCACTCAGGAGTTCAGTACCCTCGCTTCACTCAGGAGTTCAGTACCCTCACTTCACTCAGGAGTTCAGTACCCTCGCTTCACTCAGGAGTTCAGTACCCTCGCTTCACTCAGGAGTTCAGTACCCTCGCTTCACTCAGGAGTTCAGTATCCTCGCTTCACTCAGGAGTTCAGTACCCTCGCTTCACTCAGGAGTTCAGTACCCTCGCTTCACTCAGGAGTTCAGTACCCTCGCTTCACTCAGGAGTTCAGTACCCTCACTTCACTCAGGAGTTCAGTACCCTCACTTCACTCAGGAGTTCAGTACCCTCGCTTCACTCAGGAGTTCAGTATCCTCACTTCACTCAGGAGTTCAGTATCCTCGCTTCACTCAGTTAGGTAGATAGTTCTTTAACGTCTACTGGATTGTTCTCTGTTGGTCATCTAACAGTTACAAGGAGGGCGGACTACTGAGTAGACATCATTGGGATGTAACCGGAGTAACGTGGGTTAACTAGCTGACTAAATAATAGAAGTACCTGACTCTGTGACATGTATGTTATAGAATGGAACTGTTGAACTAGGCTTTGTGTGGTCTGAAGCAGTTGACTACTTTGTTTTACAATACATGTGAATACAACAAATAAAAACTTAACTTATTAAAAAATGATATGGACAAAATGTTTGCCATTCACTGCACTTCACCTTGACTCTTGCTGAGTGCATCAGGAATCTGTATAAAGGATTATCAAGCATTATAAAAATCACTTCCGACTGTACAAGTGTGGATCCAGTCCAAAAACATCTGGATAAGCAATTCAGTTTAAATAAACATGCATTGTGTCTCCACCCACGCAATAAATAACAAAAAAGATGCATGTTTTAGTCTGCTGGTCCTTGGTGACATGTATTAGACTGGGACACACTAATGTTTCATTATGAAATTTAATTGCTCTACTTAATAGTTACTTTTTTCTTTTTTTGTTGGGATTCTAAATGTTTTTAATCTGTTTTTGTCATAAATCACACCATGTTTATCTGAAATGCAACACATTTGGCATATTTTCAAAGATTGGTAGTGGGTACCTATTTAGTTTTTCTTTACATAACAAGCATGTGCTACAAGTCTATTCTTGTACATTCTTGGTTGTTCTAGTTTATAGCATCAAATGGTGTTTTTTATGATACAATCGTTGTGTGTTGTACTGAAGGTAAATGAAAAACAATGAGGACAGATGCATGGAACTGAGGTAGGAACACAACAGCTGGTGGTTCAAGATACAGCATAGTAAAGGATAGACCCACTGGGGACTTGTATGGGAATTTGAACATCAACTCCCCTGAACTTCTTCGAAAAAGTGCCACAATGTCAGCAGGAGCTGAGTTTAATTCAATGCGCAATACTCTACCTCCCAACACCGCAAGCAAACTTCTTAACCACAATGCAAAAGAGCAAGGCTCCTTTTTAACCTCACCTCATCTCACCGACAAGGGGCAGGGCAGAATCCATAACGGCAGTGTATCACACAACACTTCCTGTTACACTCTTCCCCCTTTAACCTCTGTGATCGGCTTCACCCAATCTACGAGATCCGGATCACAGCACCAATGTAACAGGGTGGAGCCTGGACATGAACCGGTGACCCCGCGCACCGCAAGCGAGCGTCTTAACCACAATGCAAAAGAGCCGGGCTGGTCTGCATTCATGGTTTTAGAGCTTGCAACCTCATCTCATCTCAGCAACAGGGGACAAGACAGAATCCATAACACAGCATTGCCCATTACACCAGCACCTTATTGGGACACTGGTGCCACCACAGAGCCGCCAGCCCCCAAAGAGAGTGGATAAATGGTCTTTTTCAAGGGCACTGTACCGGAGGATGCTCTCCATGTGGTCTACATGCCAAACACTTTCCAACAGGCAGAAGGTGGGAGGAGACACTGTGGAGCTGGAATGCAGAGGATTCTGCACTAGATTCTTGAAGATGATACATCGGATTGTTAGGTAGTGGGAGAGAGAGAAAGAGAGAGAGAGAGAGAGAGAGAGAGAGAGAGAGAGAGAGAGAGAGAGAGAGAGAGAGAGAGAGAGAGAGCATTGGGATGAGGAGGAATCACAAGGACGAGTGGTTTACAGCATGTAGTCCCAGCTGGACTTGTCATTAAACAAAGATAGCTGTTGCCCAATGAGTGGTACCATCAGCCCAGTGTCCACCTGGTCCTCAGTGAACAGTAATCACCAAACAATATGACACAGCAGTCAGTACTGAGATGCAATCAAGATATCTGCAAAAGCTATTAAACTGATTTCAAAATGATTGTCTTTGCATTGTTCTACCTCCCATTAATAATAATAATAATAATAATAATAATAATAATAATAATAATAATAATAAAAATAATAATAATAATAATAATAATAATAATAATAATACATTATTGTTATTAGTAGTAGTAGTAGTCGTAATAGTAGTCGCAGTAGATCATGGTCATATAGTCACAATAATAATAATAATAACTAGTGCTGATACTGGATAAGACAACAACTTAGGATTGTCCCTATGTAAGGCATATCCTGAAAACCTTTCCCGGAGAAGAGAAACAGATGATTTAATAGAAACCGACTGTGTTTTCTGTGTAGGGGTCAGGGGCAAACTCTGCTGGACTGGTAGCCATGAGTAATCGTGCCACATTAGGGTTCCATATTTTTATTTTTGCTTACAAAGTGACACACTGTCCACTGGAATCTATTGTTAAAGCAAAAAAAAAAAAAAGCCCAGATTGTATCATAAATGAAGGGAAAGAGAGCAGTTAACATCATGTGCACCTCAGCATGCCCCGGGGATGAGGGCCAGGCAGGTGTACCAGTGGCTCCTGCTCATAACGTTTTCCATGAGCCATGCCAGCAGCCCTGCCACTGCCCCTGCTGGTACCAGAAAGAGAGAACAGATGGTGCTGCCTTGGGGAATAGTCAGCACGCTGAAACAGCCATGCCAGCCTTCCTGCATCAGCTGAGGAGAGCGACCAGGACCACTACATAGTCGTTCTGCTTAAAACATGCAGCTTTCAGAGCACTAACGAGGGGGAGCACTGAGGGGAAAGGGAAGGGGTTGACAGGAAACAGAAAGAGAGAGGTAAGGGAGAGGAGAGATTAACAGACAAGAAGGGGAGAGAAGGAGTGAAAAAGAAAGTAAGGAGAACAGAAAAGGGGGGAGTGAGTGGAAAGAGGGGAGTAAGAGATGGAGGAGGTGTAGGGAGAGTGAGCAGAGAATTAAAAGGATTGGGGAGATAAGGAGAGAGTTGGGGGCTGAGGGGAAATGAAGAGGAATGGTAAGAGGGAGCTAACTTACCACAGGGAGATGCATCATATATACAGTGTATTACAGAGGAAACAATGTACATAATAAACAAGTCAGCCATGCATTCAAATAAAAGTCTCCACAGCTGAAAAATCGTTAGTGAGCAAAAGAAGGATCCTTCCTTCACTATCTCTGTCTCTGTCCAAGAACAGTCAGGACAGGACAACAGAGAAGAACCGTGCAGAATGGTCTGGCCACACTAATCCGTTCAAAATACCAGCATATATCTCTAACACCTGAAGGTACAATGGAATAGTCTTTCTTAATAAAATACCAGCATATACCTCTAACACCTGATGGTACAATGGAATAGTTTTATTACACGATCAGTAATATCGTGTAATAAGTAATAAGTTAAAGACGAGAGAATATTATTATTTTTTGTCTTCCAACATTTCAGTGAAATATTTGAGGAACTGCAGGAATAAACTGTGTTATGTGTTTGAAAGAAAGTCATTTTAGGTTTGAAAGCTGGTAGCTGGGTAGGGCTGTTGAGCTCCTGTGAAGTCACCAGCCTGCAGTAAATACTCTTTCAGTTTTTAGCGTTATGCTCTGCCACAGTCCGGTTTGCAGCTGAAACTGTCCAAAAGCACACGCTAAAATGGACATGGAGAGAATGAAACAAAGAAAAGGAAGTCTGAGTTCATTCTAAGTGCCTCTGATGCCTCAAATAATTAGATGCCCACGACTTCAGCAGGGAGTCCAGGTGCTTTGCCTGCGTTGGGAATCCCTTTATAAAGATATATACTTTCTGGCTATTGAATCATGTCTTTATTAAAGCTACATACTGTACAGTATGTTCCCCATAATATGTAGTGTCTCATAGTACATTTCCCTTTTTTAGGAAATCACTGTTTTGTAGAAATAACGTAAATGACTCTTTTTATATGCTAACTGTAATAAATCTTAAAATGCAATGCATAGAGACAATTTTAATTGAGTTACTTACATTCCCAAATCTCACTCCCGTTTATTTCAGATCTCACTCATTTGGATTTTCCTACATTTGCACCTCTGAGCTATATTAAAGATGATATAATACAATGGAAAGGGATTTCACCAGATTTCCCCTGACCCATGTGGATTCAACTTTAGAATATATATATATATATATATATATATATATATATATATATATATATAGAGAGAGAGAGAGAGAGAGAGAGAGAGAGAGAGAGAGAGAGAGAGAGAGAGAATCTTAAATTTTTTATTTTAAATCTTAAATTTAAAATAATAAGTAAACTGCACAAAACAACAACATCCTTCAATATTTCTTTCAGAATGATACAGTAAGTCTGTTCCTAATATACAGTGCAATACCTGTCTTTAACACAACACTGACTGGGGTTCAAGCTTGGTTTAACTTGAATTAACTCCTGTTTTTGAAAAGTGAAAAAAAAACTATTGACTTTACAAAACTAGCATCAAACATCTAAGTAATGTACACGAGGGACTCTTTAGCACTTTAAAGTGGTTAGGTTCTCAGAGTTTTTATCCTTCAAAAACCAAGCTTTAAATAAACACTGGAGTAAATGCTTTGTCAGTGTGGTCGAGAGAGACTTCATAAAAACTCAAATGTAACTTTATGAAGAGTGTGTTTAATTAATAAAGATGCTCAGCTACGGTTTGTAAAACAGAAAGAGAGCAGATAGGGAAAAAAACCTCATGAATGCAAAAACATCAAAGCTCTTTTTATTTTTACATCAAAGGTTCAGGACAAGGTGCAAGTGCAGTTATAAATAAGTGCAGAGCTTTCAGTCTCCACCGTGACTGTCCTCAGTGCTAGAAACTGGACCATATACCACAATGTAATAGTCAAGGCAATTAATGCACGCGCAGCGTCCCAGCTAAAAATAACTAGTGATTAGGTTCAGACAATTGAATGCACCAAAATCAGACCAAATAATTAATACATGATTTAACCAATACTGAAAGCATTTACAGCACTTAAAATACTGGAAAAAGGAAAAAATATACATATCACTGCCAATAATACCAAACAAAATATTTGCTTAATTAAAGCTAAAACATCAAGCTGCAACAGAGTGATGTGAAATATAAATCAAACCCCTTATTGGTTTATCCGAGCACCTTCAGATTACTTTTGGGACATGACTGGACTCCAACACTGCAATCTGCTGTTGATAACTACCTGGTCTACATACAAATTTTGATCTTGCATTCACATTGGGTTTTTTTTGTTGTTGTTTTTTACTAGTAAAGTACTACAGATTTTAATTGTTTCTAAATTGTTGAACTGTTGGATATACATTACAGTGCATATTATATTCAGTGTCATAGATAATGATACCTACATCATAATCTCCCATTCCTAAACCACTCCGTCTTGGATTTCTTCCTGAAGGGAAATAGGCAGGATGCATTTTTTGGCAACGTCTGGAACACAAGCCCACTCAAAATCGAGAAAAGAAAGAAAAACCACGAAAATAAAAATCCTGTGACTGCTTGGAACACAGGAAAGCTGTAATAAGCTGACAGGCCGCCTTGTTTTAATACAGGCCCATTGAAGGAAAACATACCCGGCCATGCATTGCATTAGCAATCAAACATACATCACCTCACATGACATAAAAGCTAACTACATCTTATACATTCCCCGACTTGAGTCACAGTGAGATCTTCAAACTGTTTAACCACACAGGAGCACGCTTGTCAAGTCCCTTTGCATGTAAACGCATGGTTGCTTTTTTTCAGGTATCTAATGTGTTCACTATATCTAACAGCCATTTTGCCCATTTCATTTTCAAGCTGTAGCTTCACAGCAGGTAAGAAGTTGTGAGTCTTCCAAGCCATGTTTTTGATGCTGAAACAGCAGGCTGCAGACTTGACAAAGTGTTGAGATCAATCAGCTGTGTACTAATAACCAGACAAACACTGATTAGTCACATGGACTTCTCTTGTTCATAACCCTTGTATGCATGAAATATTGAAAATAGCTGATAAAAGTAGTTTTGGATACATATTAAATATATTTTTCATTCAAAATTGCTTCCTTTTTTCATTGCTTCATATTGGTAAAATTGGCATCTTCATATGAGGCCATCATGCATTTGCATCTTCCGTATGTCCCCGTATGAAGACCCTATGTGTTCTTATGATAAGTACAGTACTGCAGTTCCATCTAACAGCCAGTAGGGGAAGATAAATGGATTTATTTCAACGGTTCTATCTCAATTCTAGTGGAGATGAGCCCTAATCACAAAGCTGCTAGCTGGCAATGCTGGCACTGTAGTTGTCCGTCTAACAGCAACTACACCTCAGTAACTGAACTGAACCTCAGAGGGTGGGCTTGAGTGTGATGGGCAGGTGACCCTGAGAGTTACAGAGAGGGTTACACACTCCTTCCAGTGATGGGAAATAGACTCAGCAAAAATAAATATTACAGAGCTGTACAGTATGTAGCTCTGGAAAGCAAAGCAAGATGGTGGTCTGTGGCACCATCTAGTGTGCAACTGGAAAAAGTGATCTTTTGAATGTGCTTGTTTTTTTGTTTTGTTTTTTTGAGTGCTCTGCCTGGAGTATACCAATCAGCTTCCAGCGCTAGCAGGGTTCTAATAGACAGTGAGACGCCCGCTGGAACATCACAGCATCATAATACTGCAGCTCGCTGAGGCCATCAGATAAAAATAACCTTCATTATGTCGAGAACAGGAGATCATTTATCTCAGGATCTCCAGAAAACTGAAGTTATTACTTCTGTTTTCCTGACATAATTGCCCTGAATATCAAAGCTTTTCCAACCATCGAGGAGGGCTTTTGTGGCGGGAATTTAATTTTCCGACTGTTTTTCTTGTTCCGAGCAAAAATCAAAAATGGTCAGGAAGGATGAGAACAGTCACAAAACCCCAATTCCGACAGTATGAGGAATGTTATGCAAATGAAGTAGGTGCCTAATTAACATAACCCCCAAAATCTGATGGGCTGATGTGGTCGAATTGAGTATTTTTCATCTGAAGTGGTTCCGCCTGTTTCAAAAAGTTTATTTCAATATTTATTTATGCATTCATTAATGATTTGATGTATTTTTTCATTTTGGCATCAAATATCCTCCATAACTGAAACTATAATTTACAAACAGTATACGTTCTTACCCGTTTATCATATTTACTACTTGCTCTTAATGGAATTTATTCTTATAAGCAAATATTTTTACTATAAGTTTAACTGCTCTTAGTAGAAATCGTTCTCAAACGAAATCATTTACTGAATTTATTTTCTCTTATTTGATTTTCCTCTTACTACTGGCTTTATTGTATTTTATAACTGCTCTTATCTGCAATGTGATATTTTGTAACAACTGTAAGTCGCCCTGGATAAGGGTGTCTGCTAAGAATTAAATAATAATAATAATAAAATTAGGCTACATTAAAATAGGAGCTCTGTAACTTTTAATTTTTTTCTCTTTGTCCTGACGTTGCTTTATTATTGTGTTCTATTAAATGTATCTTCTGTTCTTTCTCCGTATCTCATGAAACACATGCCTGTTTTGTTTTTCTTCACCTTTACTTTTCCAGTAAGGCTTCATCAACGGGCACCATCATTGGATTACTTATCTCTGAACAAAAGGACCGAGTTCGTTTGGATGAGAGCTAAAGTTGGGTTTTTTTTGGTCCTTTTCCATTTTTTTCAGGACCAAGTTTTTATGTGTTCCCAATGCAGTTTGCAAGTGCACTCCGTTCGTTTATATGGTGTGTGATCATGTTCCCGATCAAGTACGAAATGTAACCATTACCTAATGGGTATTTATCCTTAAAGACCCTGTAACCTGAATAGCTATATCAAAGCTGCACGCAGTGCCTGTGGCGCAGTCAAGCCCGCACCCCAAGGGCATAAAAGACTGCTGACACAAACATCATTTTTCCTTTCATCCGACCTGAGATGAGAGAGACAGATAAGGAAGAGGGAAGAAATCAACACAAAAACAGAAGGGAGACTACATCAAAACAAAGGCAACAACTCAGGGAAGACAGCCATTAAATGTATTTATCTCAAAAACAAAATGTTAGAACTTGAAGCTACTGCACTAACAAGTAACTATGATGTGATAGGTGTTACAGAAATTTGGTTATCCGAGAGTGATGGAGACGAATATAATATTAGGAGGGGTAGAGGCGGAGGGGTAGTGCTATACATCAAAAATAGTCTTGAAGCCCAGGTGCTAAATCTAGAAGAAGAAAGGAGTAGTATCCCCTTATTGGCCCAGGAGACTGTGGTTTTCCACCTTAACGCAGCTCCTGAGCGGCCAACTGCAGAGCCTGCCCGAACACTGAGGCTCTGGGTCTGATCCCTGAATGGCAACATTTGAGCCATCTGGGGTTATCTGATAGGGTCATTGACACCTTGCAGAATGCCAGAGCAGCGTCCACACATTCCCATTATGGGTACAAATAGGGCATTTTTCAGATGTTGCCTGCTTAAGGGTTTTGACCCCACAACCTGTCCCATGGCAGTTATACTGCAATTTTTACAGCACCTATTTGATGAAAGGAAATCCCCCTCTATTTGGCATGCCATGTCGGCTTGCCATGTCAAAATTGATTCAGTCTGCCCAGGAGTTCATTTCCTGCCAGGGCAATTTTTAAAAGG